>NW_006159564.1:0-11566 GCF_000334495.1 Tupaia belangeri chinensis
GACATAGCCATTATGTTAACTGCTGTTCCCACAACTACTTTTTAAGTTACTTTTACAGGTATTGTTTGTATGTGCCTTCACAACATCTTTATAAGCTAAAAAATCAGCTGTATTTATCTTTTTTATTTTTTTTTGATAGGAAACTTTCATAAAATGCTTTATCCATTTTTTCACAACAAAAATGGGATTGATTATAGTTTTTCTGACTACCAAGTCCATTCTCTTTATAAACTTTATCACTGAAAACTTGAATTTCTATTGCTGCCAGTAAAACTACAAAAAACAGCGGTGTAGATTACTCGTTAAAAAAGTATCAACCTTATTTATACTGATTCATATTTTCCCCATTTATATTTTTATCCAAGAAGAATGAAAAAGTATCATTCACTCTTTCTCCCAAGTTCTCTTTGCCCTTTTCCATAAGGGACAGTTCAATTAATGAAAACATAATATCAAATTGTATATTATTAATATCCATGAACTTCCTTTTCATTATTTCTTAGATTCTTTAAACTTATCCCACATGGCTGATAGACAACTGGTATCGAATCAATACCCTCTCCATTTTTCAGACAAAGAAGTTCTCAAAGTCAAGGTACTGTCAAAAGACAAAATTATAACAAATTTGGTTTAAAGATCTTAACTGGATTATATCTGAAATTCTAGAGTGAAGAAATAATTCATTCTATGAAGTGGAAGCGCAGCTGTGGTCATGCAGGCAGTAGGGCACTGTTGTCCGATGCTGGAGCCACATGGGAAGCCCAGGTTTGCATTCTGAGTTGATCTGAATACACCTGGCAGCACGTCTGTGAACTTAGCTGGCCAGGAGGCTAAGAAAGGAGAATTGTGGCATGGTGAGACCCTGTCAAGGTTATCTCTTTCTCTCTCCCTCACCTCTCTCTTTTCCTTTTTCTTTGTCCCATGAAAGATAAATAACAATGAGCTGAGCAGACGAGGTTGGTTTTACAGACCAAAAATAAATAAATAAATAAATAAAGGCTGAGGAAACAGTGTCTCAAAACTTATTTTCTGGGGACCAGCTAATGGTATAATGTTGCTAGACGCCCACGTACTTGACTGCAGTTTGAATCTAGGACATGGCTGGTTAAAATTCATACTGGGCATATGTGTGTGCATGCCCAAAATCCCTAGGGGAGACCGGAGGAGAAGGAAATGCATGTGGCATGGCAATCCCCCAGGGAGGAGATTTCTCGCTTTCTGTCTTTCTGTCTCTCTTTGTCTCTTAGGTAAGCACACACACCTATGGCAAAAATCTCTCTAAAAATAAAAAAATAAAATAAAAAGATTGTTTCCCCAGGGCCGTAGTCACTTTTATTGGCTTAGAATAAACCTCTTTTGATACCTTTTACAGTTTGGATTTTCTGTCAATATCATGTCAGCTGAAAACAGTGTCTCAAAACTTATTTTCTGGGGACCAGCTAATGGTATAATGTTGCTGGATGCCCACGTACTTGACTGCAGTTTGAATCTAGGACATGGCTGGTTAAAATTCATACTGGGCATATGTGTGTGCATGCCCAAAATCCCTAGGGGAGACTGGAGGAGAAGGAAATGCATGTGGCATGGCAATCCCCCAGGGAGGAGATTTCTCGCTTTCTGTCTTTCTGTCTCTCTTTGTCTCTTAGGTGAGCACACACACCTATGGCAAAAATCTCTCTAAAAATAAAAAAATAAAATAAAAAAAAATATCATGTCAGCTCTAACTGGCCTGCTTGAGGATTTGACTATTTTCACTGTCTCTTCTGATTTCTTGAAAGTTCAGATAAACAACTTAATTTCAACTTGACGAAGTGGAACTTCAGTCTGAGATTCCATTTTGGTTTGGTCTGTTGGGCCTAGTGCAGATGTAGTGTCCAAAGCACTGGCTTCCTATGCATGCTTTTTAACAGTACAAACAAGCCGGCCCTGTAGTGTCATGGTTAAGGGCCTACGGAGGAAGTTAGGTCACACATAGCTGAGCACAGTTTGAATTCCAGCTTGGGTGGCGTGGAAAACATACCAAGCACGAATGTGCACAAGCCGAGGGTCGTAATGAGAAGGAGGAATGTGGGAAAGTGGGCTGAAGCTTGTCTTGGCCCCATTGAGGGGTACTTTCTCTCTGTTTCTCTCTTCTCTCTCTGTCCTGCATGCACACTGCACACACCCCCTCTAGCATAAAATAAAGCAATAGCACAATGAGAAGCAAGTTTCTAGAGGTTTTTTTTTTTAAACTGGTAAAAATGCTCATACTCCATTTTCTCATCTATTAATTAATTAATAAATTCAATAAAATATTAATCAAGAGTGTATAATGAGAAGTGCGGACCAGGAGCCAGTGTCTGAGTGCAGCCATGGGTCCTCCAGGGGGAAAGATCAGCCCGCCCCAAGTGAAACTGAAGAAGCTGTTCAAGCGCAGGCAGGTGTTGAACCGGGAGCAGCGACTGAGGCACCAGGTGGTGGGGGCTGTGGTAGACCAAGGGCTGATCACATGCCACCATCTCAAGAAGCGAGAATCCAGTGTACGTGCCAACATTACTCTGTCAGGAAAGAAGCGCAGAACTCCTCCAGCAGATCCAGCTTGCCCAGAAAGAGAAGGCAGCCATGGGGGTGGAAGCCCCCTCACAGCCAGCCAGGACTAGTGAACCACAGCCGAAATGGCAAAAGAAGGCAAAAGCCCCCCAGGATGTAGACATGGAGGACCTTGCAGATGAGAGCTGAAATTCTTACTTCTTTCATGAGAAGATTCACAATTAGAGCCAGGACTCAGTGGCTGATGCAGAGGACTTTGGAGAAAGTATTGCCGTTTGTTACTGTCTACAGATTTCTCTTCCGTAATGGCTTCCTGACCTCCCCTGGAAAGCAGTGTGAAAGAAGGGAAGAAGTCTAGAAGCAATATTGAATGGAGGTCTCTGTGGCAGTCAACTCCATATGTAATAATCCTAATCTCGAAAAAGCTTATGTCCAGTGGAAGAACTCAATTATAATGCTATATTATAATTCTATATGTTAACTGCTCTGAGGGAAGGTTTCCTGAGAGAGTGATAGATATAACATATGAAAGACCCATGTGCTACATTTTACTAAACACTTCAGAAGGAAGAAAGATCTGTTTCCTCTGAAATGCCACCAGAATCACAGTTAGTTGGCACAAGGTGAAAATGGGTTGGAAAGGGTTGATGCTCCCCTTTCCCCATCCAAACTTTTTTTTTTTGCCTTTTTTTTTCCCTTTTTTTACCTTATTTTATTTCAAGTTCTTTTGTGTACTCAAACATGTCATTTAGTTTGCAAAGTGAATATTCCAATCAGCATTGACTCAGCTTTAAAAGGAAACAAAAATACATGATAGTCGACTTGGTGGTAAATGGATGAGGTGAAGAGAGATTCTGCCATTTCTACCTAGGAGTTGTAGGAAGGGTAAGGAGTCTGTACACCCACTTCACTACTTCCTTCAGCCACTTGGGTGTGTCCAGATTTATCATAAATGTCACACAAAAACCAGTGACTCTGGCTTTTGACCCTGGGTGATTAGGACAAATATACAAAATAAAATAAAAGAATGATGAAGCTCTGGTTGATGGAAGCAGAGAGGAAGATAGATACCAAGAGAAAAAAAAAAAAAAGAGGAGCGGTGTTATTTGTTTATTGTCATTGTTTACTCTTTTTCCATAGGCAGAGATTTTAAGCAATTTAGGAAATAAGAAAAAAAAATTAGGAACTTGGTGCAGGTAACAAAATTTACTTGATTACTGTTAATATAATTTTGTCCTTTTTTATGTTCTTTCTTCCTTTTTTTTTTTTCTTTTTTCTTTTGGAGAGGTTTTTGCTATAGGGTGCGTGCGCTCGCCAGACAGAGAGACAGAAAGCGAGAAATCACCCCCCGGGGGGATGGCCACGCTGCAATCCCTTCTCCTCCATTCGCCTCCATCCTCCTCTTGGGATCTTGGGCATGCACGCACACACGCCTGGCATGAGTTTAAGCCACCGGGTCCGGGACTCAAACTGCGGTTGACTACGTGGGAGTCCAGCAACATAGCCATTACGCTTAACTGCTGGTCCCTGTTCTTTGTTCCTTTAAAAAATGATTTTTAAGCATTCTGACGTCTTCCTAGAGGAATATTTTGAACAGAGAAACAAAGATAAAAATGTAAATATTTTTTATGACAGCCTAGTTCAGTTTCAACACACTCAATAACAATAAATAGATCAATAAATCAACTAACCAGCTAATCATTCAATGGCTTTAGCAGCTTTAAAATTACAGTTATAAATAGGACACCATGGCAAATCCTGGTCTGGCAAGAACAGTTGACTGAATTGAAGAGAGGAAAGGTAATGAATGGTAAAGGCATGACACTATTGGTGATAAAGTATATGTAGTAGGGAAATTCCTCTTCTCTCCTTCTCAAAGGGGGTTGGGAGTGAGAGCTTTCAGAAACCCAGGAGAGCAGCAAATTGACATCTTGTCCCAGATGAGGCCATACTTGCAGGCAGATCAAGGGAACTAGTGGGCCAGATGGCAGTGCAGTGGTGACATAACCTCTGCGGTGCTGGGCACAGGGCAGGAGGTCCTGGATTCAAATCCACATCCCCCTTATGGCCGGATACTCTTTCTTTCTTTTTTCTTTTTTTAAATTTTGCCAGAGGGCACATGTACTTGCTACAGAGACAGAAAGAGGAAAAGTGAGAATGTACCTCCGTAGAGAATTACCACTCACATTCCCTTCTCTTTCATCTCTCCCTCCTGTCAGGATTTTTTTGCGACACACATGCCCAGTGTGTTTTCATGCTGGTAGATCTGAGAGTCGAACCACACAGTTGGCCATATGGGATCCAGCTGCCTTAACCAGCATGCCACCAGCTGGCCTTGAATATTATATCATTGTGTATATATAGAATATTTTCTTTATACATGAAAACATCATTCTTACTTGATTATTTTTGGAACACATTTTATTTCCCTTGTATTGAGACATATCACAGAACCTCTTGAAATATAATGGGCATCTGTTCTAATTGAGAAGGAAAAACTACTATGGATGAATGACTGATATTCAGATGTCTCTTGGACATACTTCATCTCACGGTATTTAGATTTTGCTGGTTCATGTGTGCGTGTTTTAATTTAGAAATGATTTTCAAAGCACCAGCATTCTAAGATGACAAAACACCAAGTTCAAGAGGTGACAATTCCTCAAGACAGGACAACTATTTGCTTTGCTTCACTTCTAGAGCAGCTTACATGCGATGGCAGTTTTCATTTTCCTTCAAGCTCTTCTGTCTGCATGTGCCTGTCAAAAACTGGAGAAGAAAATACCCTACCAAAGACTTGGGCCTGCTGTTTTCCATCTGTGCATCTGCATTGGTGGAAAAAGGAACTCATATCATGTACTATATGTGAGGGACAAATTTCAATTTCTTGTCACCAGACCATGATGACCTATGAAGAATAAACATTAACCATATACTTTGTAGGTGGAGATAGAACTGGCAAAGTTTTACCGTGGACAGGATATAAACCCTGATAGTAAAACCTGAAGCCATAGGGTTAATTTCTCAAAATCTATGCCAGAGCAAATATTTAAAATATGTTCTACCTTCACAGGGATTTGATTCCTTTTTTTATTTCCTCTAAATATATTTATGTTGACTAGTTAATGGTTCTGCTTTAGTCCATGCCAATATATCTATAAAAACACTTCAGTAGGGCCCAAGAATCATACCAGAACAGAGAAAGAAGTCAATATTGTTATTTATTGGACTGACTTACTTATTCCACAAATATTTTTGAGCATTCAGTATATGCCAAAGTATTATGCACTGAGGACATAGAAATGAAGAGGACAGCTAAAGCCACTGCCACAAATTTTATAACCTGTAACCAAACCTAGGTATTGAGTTTTGAGGAGTAAGACTTGTATTAAAATTGTAAACTGAGAAGACCAATCCTATCTGTGATCCCTGAGTGGTATGTTGTGTTTTCTGCTTATGCCCGCTTCCCCTCACAACTGATACCAACCAGAATGGACCCCTAACCCAAAAGGGAGGAGTATCCAAAGACTTAGTTGAGCAATTCAGATTCCATTGGTTAAGAATTTTAACTGAAAATTCAATGATCTATAATGGAACTCACAGATCAACTGAACCAGGGTAAAGAACTCTAATGTGCTATTTGCCCATGGAGAGAAGAACAAAGAAAGTTCACTGGGAGAGAGGGAATAAGTAAGGGAAGTGCACAAAGAATGAAATAAACAAACACTGAGAAAGAGAGGAAACTATATTTCTTCCATAGAAAGTAAAGAATTCCCAAGATATTATTTCAAATTCTTAAAGGAAGTGCACCCATTTATGCAAACTTCAGTATTGGTAGCTGAACTGAGATGCTCAATTATTTTTATTGCAACTAATACTTCTAAGAATAAGATGTATATATTTGAATGACTGTTATTGACAAGGATAAGATAGGAGCTGAAAAACTCACTACTTGTTTACTGGCAGAAATAAAAAAAACATATATCATCTAAAAATCTTTGGCTGTCTTTTTCAAATACCTCCACCCACTATAAAAAACTATAGCATTTTAGAACTGGAAGAGGACTTAAGAGTTCATCAAATCCAAGTAGATCAAAATAATTTTATTTCATTTAGCCTCACAGCATCCCTGTGAACTTGGGAGAGGCAAGAATTATAGATGGAGACCTACAGGGTTCATCCAGGTCATGGGATTATGTATGGCATGGGATTCCTAGCTTCCATAAAAAGTCCTGTGCCTTTTCTTCAGCAGCTATTACATAATAGAATATACCTTATATTCCCTTAAAGCAGCCCTTAAAGATAAGTTTTAAACCTAAAAAGGAACAATAATACTTAAGATCTTTTACTTCAAAATGCAGTCTAGTGAGGCAACATACAAAAAATGACCTTGAATGAGTACGAATGAAATAAAAAATAGGGACTCAGAGGCCATCAGGTGGCATAGTGGTTAAGGCACTGTACTCCTAGGTGGCTGAATATGGTTTGAGTCCTGGACCTGGCAGCTTGAAAATCACACTGAACATGTGTGTGTGCACACCCAAAATCCCAAGGGGAGAATAAAGGAAAGGACTGTGTCATGGCCATCCCCTCTGGGGGGTGATTTCTTGTTTTCCATCTCTGTCTCTCCAATGAGTTCATGGACTCTATAATAAAAATCTCTTTCTCTCTCCCTCTCTCTCTAAAAAAAAGAGAGAGAGACTGGGAAGAGGAAACTATTCTCTATACTAATAATTTGCACAACACTCTGAGTTCCAAAAATTTCTAAGTTTGTTTCCTAGTTCTATCTCTATTTATTTGGATGAATTTCCATAGTCACGTGATTTCTCTAAACCCAAAGTTAATAAGATAGAAATAAAAGTTCTGATAAGTAGGATGCTATGCAAAACACAAATGTACAAAACAAATGGAGCACCCTTTTCTTTTTCTTTTTCTTTTTTTTTTTCTTTCTTTTGAGAGGTTTTTGCTATAGGGCGTGTGCGCTCACCCGAAAGACAGAGAGAGACAGAAAGCGAGAAATCACCCCCCCAGGGGAGATGGCCATGCTGCAATCCGTTCTCCTCCATTTTCCTCTCAGGATCTTGGGCACACACGCACATGTGCCCTGCGTGAGTTTAAGCCACCAGGTCCAGGACTCGAACCGTGGTCAGCTACATGGGACTCCAGAGACTTAGCCATGATGTTAACTGCTGGTCCCATACATGGAGCACTCTTTAAGCAAGAACAGATAAACAACTATAGAATGTTAGAGCTCAAAAGAGGTCTTAACAGGTACCCTATATTTAAAATACAGAATAAGATGAATTATACTTCTCCACCTTGGCAGCTACTGGAGACTTGCATGCACATGTGTTTGTATTTCCAGAACTCTTTGCCACTTTGCTGGGAAGAATGCAGAATGGAGAAGGATTCATTGAGTTTCCATTGCTCCTCTCCACTGTTGGGGCTCTTTGCTTGGGCCAAGACGAGAGGTCAACTGGAGCAACAGAGGTAGCCATAAAATAGGGTAGTGTTTATTTCTGGCAACCTTCCACCAACCCCCTGCTTTCCATTACACCCTATCCCCACTGCTCAGCTGTCCTCCCACTACCTTTAGCCATAGTCATTAAATGTCTTTATGCTACCCATAGTTATCCAAGGCTTCATGGTGATGACTTATTACAAGGAATGTCTTCTTTTAAGAAATATATGTCTTTCTTCTGCAGGTTTACAAAAGTAATAGCTATCACATAAACTTCACGTATTCTTCCATAAACACATGTGAAACCCTGTAATTTATTAGCCACCAGCTTCATATTCAGGCAATCTCACCTCAAAACAATTCTTAACCAGTTAAAATGCAGTGAGATTCCAAAAGATGCTGATGCTAGAAATGTGAACTAAACACCTTGGCAACAGAGCCTGTGACTTTCAACCCCGAGAGAGAGAGAGAGAGAGAGAGAGAGAGAGCAAGTGAGCAATGGCTCTCGAGAAGCAAGTCTGTTGTTTCAGTAGCTGAACTGTCAGAACTCAACAGTGGCCCTGGCATTTCTGCTCTCAGCTCACCTGCTGAGCCAGAGTTTTTACCAATGGACATGTGAGCAGATGGAACACTTAAATCTGGGCAATCACCAAATAGTCAGAAGAGAATAACCAGTAGATAGTAATTTGGCCTATTTCCTCCATGCCCGAAAGACAAACAGTTCTTTTCTTTTTTTTTCTTTTTTTTTTTTTTGAGAGGTTTTTGCTATAGGGCAAGTGTGCTCACCACAAAAACAGAGAGACACAGAAAGCGAGAAATCACCCCCCATGGGGGATGGCCACGCCGATGTGACCATCCCCCCTGGGGGTGATTTCTCGCTTTCTGTCTCTATGTCTCTGTCTGTCTGGCGAGCGCACGCACCCTATAGCCTATAGCAAAAACCTCTCCAAAAAAACAAAAACAAAAACAAACAAACAAAAAAAATACCCTCCAGGAGCTGCAGGAAGTGTAGGACTGAACCCCTGCATTACAAGGGAAGGCGCTTATTGACCCAGGCCCTCTGTCCCACCACAAAACTCCTGAGCTACTGTAGCCTCCAGAAAGGTCTGCTCCTCAAATCCCAACCTTGGGATGTGGGGTCAACAGGTAAATGGGGTTTCACAGGGACAGGGCAGTATTTGTGATCCATGCCCGAAAAACAAAAAGTTCTTTTTTTTTTTTTTCTTTTTTTTTTTTTTTTGAGAGGTTTTTGCTATAGGGCAAGTGTGCTCACCACAAAAACAGAGAGACACAGAAAGCGAGAAATCACCCCCCATGGGGGATGGCCACGCCACCATCCCTTCTCCTCCATTCTCCTCTCAGGATCTTGGGCACGCACACGCATGTGCCCGGCATGAGCTTAAGCCACCGGGTCCGGGACTCGAACTGTGGTCAACTACATGGGAGTCCAGCGACATAGCCATTACACCAACTGCTGGTCCCCAAACAGTTCTTTTCACAAAGAGTAGAACAAGATCTACTCTCTCTCTCTCTAAAAAAAGGAGGGACTGAGAGGATGTGACTGCATGTGGCTTCAGACTGAGGAACAGCTTAAGCATTTGCAGATTTCCCCATTGATGTCCAGAAAGATACCCTATTTTTCTCCAGTCATTTCAAGTGCCATGTCTTCAACTCTCACAGTAGTTGTTATGAATAAACGACACTGGCCTTGTTGCCATCCGACTACAGCAAGTACTTTTTAGCCTTGGCCACCATTCTAAAGAGAACAGAATAATTCTTATCATGGCCAACCAAGTTCAATGAAATCAGAATATGAACCCTGCTTTGATATATTTTCCTTTGACATGCACAATTTTACTGAAATTGCCATCTTGACATTTGTAATGCAAAGATGTTTTATCTGAAAATTTACAGAGTCTATACCCTGAAGAAAGTCCATTTTAGCCCTATTGCAGTAATGCCATTGCCTAATGATGTGAATTCACTACATTCTTATATCTAGAAGCCCTTTCAAAAAGCTTTAAGCTATATTACCAAATACAAACCTCCTTTTTCTTCATTATTCATTTCATAATTGTGCACTGATGACCAATAGGAAAGATGCTTCCTTTAGCTGCTCTATAGCTAGTAGTATATCCATTACTGGTTTTCTGAGCCATCTGCCAAGATCCATGTTTAAGCAAAAACATCATGGATCCTGTGTTGATCTTTGTTTTCTAGGAAGATACATGAGATTGAAATTGGCAAATTGCAATTGCACTTCTGAGTGTCTGGTGAAATTATTTTGGACCTTTGATGTATGGGAAAGTGGTTTGGATGGCTGGCCAGACCAGACTTTGCATGCTTGTTCCAGAGAATCCAAAGCAATACAATGACCCATTCCAAACCACTTGGGGAAAAGCTGCTTAATTAGGAAAGTTGCTAGTTCTGTGACTGGGTGATTTAAATGCTCGGTGGGGAAAGTTATTGGTCAGTTGATAGGTCAGCCATGGTCTGAAGACTTTTTCCCTTAACATAACAATTTGTTTTCAGACTTTTTAAAACCTCTAGTAGACTCAATGCTAGCCAAATATTTAGTGGTTTTATGAAGTTTTTGGTATTCATGTCAACTACAGTTCTTCAGAAATCCATTTAAATGTTGTTTCTTTTCCATATGGCATTCTCAGAGGGAACAGGGGATTACAAATTAAGGATTGTGACAAAAAAGAATGCTCTTTGTAACTATTTCCTTTAGTACTAAGCTTCTTAAATTAGTTTGATTTATATTGTGCCAAGACTGAATACCATGTTTATCATTCGGATTGTGATTTAAATACACACACACATGCGCACACAAATCTCCATTTGTTTCCTTGGCAACTAGAGTTACTATATATGTACAGTACGTTGTAGGCTTTTGGTTTTAATCTTTGGTTATGTTTTGAAGTTTGATTGACTTTTAAAATGAGTTTTGAAGAAAGATAAATCATCTAAGCTTCATTTCAACACTTTCAAATCATGTTTAGCACAATTTTAAAACCAAGGACTTTGAGCACACTTTGCAAAGTTGTACCTAATTATCTCATTATTTATGCCAAAGACACACTTTTTCTTGGAGTTTCAAATATGCTTGGGGCTATAACTTTACCAATTTTTATGGATATGACTCTATTAGACAAGCCAAACAATATACTCTTCTGAGAAGCATTACAGTCCCAGCCAAGCCCATGGCTCCATTCAGGGTGGTTCTCCATCTGTACATTACTGAACTTTATATTCTCTGATCCATACCTCCCACCCCTCAACTATAGCATCTCCAACCAGAGAATGTACGCCCAACCTAAACACAGACTGGACAGGGCCAGGAAGAAGTGAGTCTAAATAAAGGATTCTACTCAACAAAATGCTGATGACTGATTCCATCAGATCTCTCACATGGATCCTGACTGAGAGACGTACGAAGTCAGATTTCGGTGGTGGGAAAAGACTTTGAGAGAGAAGTGAAAGAAGGTAGAAGGCACAACCAAGGGTTAGAAGCCTGAAGAGAGCATAGGCTGCAGATTCAGGTCTCAGGCAGAAGTTCTGACATGTAGGGAA
>NW_006159564.1:11720-58465 GCF_000334495.1 Tupaia belangeri chinensis
GAAATAGATTTATTAGTAGGTAGACTAATTGGATGAAGAAATAGGTAGAGAACAAGGCATAGAGGAAACAACCATGAATACAGCTGACTCTCATTGGGGTTGCCTTGTGCTATTAGAGTTGAGATTATTAGAGATGTTGATTTCTGACATCTAGGGCTCTAGGTTGCATTTTTACTCATTCCCCTGTTCTCCTGTCAGTTTGGTTGTGGAGTTGTAAGATTGTTCCCAGTTCTTTTTTCTTCTCCTTACAACACATCCCCATTTTTTTCAGTTTCTGGTAAATGCTACTGGAACCTTAGGCAAAACAATTCATTTACTATGAAATTAAACATTTATTTTGTGTTTGGAGTTCTGAGAGGTTCTAGAAAAACTACACATATGAAAATCTGCACTCACTGCTTTTAAGAGGCTCATTGGTTTAAAGAGGTCACCTACAGGGTCTGATAGAGGGTTGACAGAAGCAGGGAAAGATTAAAAATAGAACTAGAACCACACTGCCTGGTTTCAAATTCTGGCCTCAAAATCAACTGGCTGTATGTCCGTGGGCCAGTTCCTTAACCTCTTTGAACCACGTTTTCTTTATCTATAAAATGGAGAAGCATTCCAGAACCTACCTCGAAGTGTTCTTGGAAGATTGTATAAATTAAGCCTAAAAAGTGCTCAGAAGCACTTCAGAATATTGAAGTTTCCCAGGTCCTTCCCAGGTATCTTGAGTCCTTGTGGAAAAAGAAGACATTGGGTGGATTAGAAACAACTCTGTTTATGTCTATTCCTCAAGACAGGATACTCTTTATGCCAAACCAGGCAGGGTGGTTGATGAGTTACACCTAGATTCCAAGGCAACTACGCATAGAATGGATACCCACCCAGTGCTCTTGAGCCCTGGCACAGAAGATCCTTCCTCTCATCGGTCACTCACATGCCAGGGAAGGAATTTGGCTCTCCTGCTTCCCCGCCTGGCTCCTTTCTGCCAGACATCTGCTGCATATGTTGCTGTTGTGTCTGCTTCACCTTTTGCCACATGATCTCGTTCTCTCCCCTTCTTTTCCCTCCTTGTGCTTTCTTACAGGAAAGAACCAGGGGCAATTTTCTTTACAACATATGTAACCACACGAAACATACATTTCCCACTTGGCACTGATGTGTTCATGAGTCGATCAGGACCATCTGTGCTTGCATATCCAATATCCCCCAGCCTACCCCACCTCCCAAATCTAATCCTTTCTGTGTAATTTAACAGAGTCTTTGTGCTACAAAGCCCTTAATAATTTTTAAACAAAATTGCCTTAATACATAGCAATTGCTAAATGCAATACGGAAATATTTATTTCTTTTGCCAGCTATAGATTCCAGAGTCTCTAGCTGCCTTGCACAACTTGCAGAACTCTGTGATGCAAACCATATAAGACCCTTTTCTTAAAAGCTACTCCTTTGAGAAGTCTAGCAACACATCACATTCAATTCTACTAGCAGTAAACATTGCAAATTATCAACAAGTTAATTGCCCAGGGAAAGAACTCAAGCCAGCCCTATAATGTTAAATTTCCCCTTGACCTTTCCATGGCTGACATCTGATAAGCAATGCTGACTCTGTCCTATGCCATAGGATTTCTGATTGTTGACTTGTGATTATCATCACTGCAAACACTGAGACATAAGTTCTACAAACAGAAGAAAATCCAGCTAAAAAGTGAAACCATCAGAGCATCCTGGAATGTGTAATATAGTCACATAACCAGAGTTGTGCATAAGCACTGAAGGTGAAAATGACTTTTGTCATCTTATACTTACAAAATTATTTAAAGTTCATGGATTTTCTAGTGGATTTGTAACTATCTCAAAGGCCATTCTTTCAGGAATTCCTCAAATCTCATGAGTATGCCATTTTCTCCAATGAATATTTAAATTTTTTTCTTAGTTTTTATGTCTGATTTAACAAATGCCACTTGATCTCTTTGGCATATAGAGTAGACTTGGATAGATTCTGTGAAGGATACAATAAGAGATCAGACATAGATTTGGGGCCCCCAAAACCTTACAATCTAATAAAAGAAAAAAGACACACATGCTATTGTAGGCAGATTAATAGTCACCTAATGATGTTTTTGTACCAACTTCTGGAACCTGTGATGTGCTATGCTACACGGCAAAGAGGTCTTTGAAGATGTGATCAAGGTCCAAGGTCTCGTGGTGGAGGACATTATCCTAGACTATCTAGGCAGATCCAACATAATTACATGATTTATTAAAATCAGAATTCTTGCCTAGCTACAGGTAGAGGGAAATGTAGATGGTCAGAGAGATGCAATATTGCTGGCTTCGAAGATGGACAGGGACTAAGAGCCAAAGGATGTGAGTGGCCTCTAGAAGTTGGAAGAGGCAAAGAAATGAATGGTCTCCCAGAGTCTCCAGAAAGAAACTCAGCCCTGCTGACACTGTGATATTAACCAAATGAGACCCATGTTAGTTTTCGAACCTCTAGGACTCTGAACTGAGCACAGTCCATACGTAGGAGGAAGTTTCCAAATCTGTATATATAGCCTCAAGTAAGTTTCTGGGACCACTACAGTAGATTCATAATAGAATTGGGGTGATATTATTTTTACTTAGTAAGGGTTTTCATTCAAATTTATTCTTACAGTATTTTTTTTTTTTGGAGAGATTTTCACTGTAGGGCGCGTGCGCTCGCCAGACAGACAGAGAGAGACATAGAGACAGAAAGCGGAAAATCACCCCGCAGGGGGGATGGTCACGCCGCAATCCCTTCTCCTCTATTCTCCTCTCGGGATCTTGGGCACACACGCACACGCGCCTGGCGTGAGTTTTAAGCCACCGGGTCCGGGACACGAACCGCGGTCGACTACGTGGGAGTCCAGAGACATAGCCATTACGCTAACTGCTGGTTCCCTTCTTACAGTACTTTTGAAGCCTCATACCCACTTTAGCAAGATAAAGAAACTAGGTTTAAGCACTAACTATTTTGCCTTAGTAAGCATAACAAGTCAAAGACAGTATTGGAATTGTTGAAACGTCTTGGACTAAATAGAAAATATCATCAAAATCAAAAAGAAGGAGGAAAACAATGTGAGTGGGAATCAATAGAAATAATAACTTGTATTCGTCCATGCAAATATTTTTTTATATTTTTTATTTCAAGTTCTTTTATACATTAAGTCATATTATTTAGCTTGCAAAATGAATATTCCAACATGTGTGCATTTCTCCTCAGTCCATTTGATAATACTAAAAAGCTATCTTCAACCGATAATACCCCATCTCTTTGTCCCATTAATGCTTTGTCTATTTTCTTCTAAATGTCCTTCCTCAGACTCTACTCCTTCACCCACCCTCTTTCCACACTATATCTGGTGTTTACATCTATATACTGTGTTTCTATATCTTTTAGTCATTCAGTTTCAGTCATAGAGTGCAGACACTTGGTATATATTAAGTGGAGACATACAATGTCTCTCCTTCATAGCCTGGCTTGCTTCACACAGCCGTAAATCTTCCATATGCAAAGCATATTTACGTACAGGATCATATTTAGTGCTTACAACAATGTTCTGAAGGTCTTGCTTTACTGATGAGGAAACCAAAGCCATAAAAGTTCAATGACTTATTACTAAGTAGCAGAGTTCAAACTTAAATCTCAGAGTAAATAGACACTCATACTTCTTTCCCACTAGTGTCATCCAAGAGAAGGCTACTACACTGTAGATACTTAGAGGCAGAAGCTATGGATGCACCCAACACTTAGTAAAATGCCTGTACATGGGAGGCCTCAAAAGTGAATGTGAAATGGATGTGGAATGCAGCCTAGTAAATGGTGGTCCTCGCTGAATGCTCCATTACCAGTCAGCTCTGAAAAATAAAAAATAAACAAACAAGATAGCTCACCTGTTGACAACCTCAAGTGATTTTAGACAGAGATTTTAAACATATCTGTATCACCTGCAGAGCTTTTAAAGGTTGAAACAACCTGGTTATACCCTAAACCTGCTACTCTAGGATCTAAACAAGACACTTTTAGGGCTAGATCTCACTGTGAATCTTTTAATCTCATTGAAAAACCAGTTTGGGGACATCACAGAACAGAAAACAAATGTATTTGTTGTTTCTTTTTTCCCCCCATTAAAAAGATAGTAAGTTTGGTACATGACTCTCCCTAGCATCCAGATATAGGTGAGCACTGTCTTAAACCATGAACAATCCTGGCTTCCCTAGTAATAGGATACACAGAGAGGAGTTTTCTTAGAGCTAACAAACAAATTTTGTTAGTAGGGGGAGAGCAATGGACAGTTGAAAAACTTTTCTTGGTGTGTTGGAGAGGTCTACATGCTTATATGTCTCCAAAAAGCTCAAGATCCATAAGAGTATTATACCATGACATTCTTCCCTCATTATTTACTTTGAGGGCTTGTCTTCTTCCATTCTCTAATAGAAACCTAAAACAATGAGCATTTATAATTCTAAATAGAATCTGAGTTTCAATGGGAACTCTGTGAACATTGCATGTTCACCTTTTGTGGCATCTAGTATATTTTTGTCAAAAAAGGCATGGAGAACTGAGTGAGTTAAGAACAATGGTCACAGTTTGTTGAACCCATGTGTTTTCTTAAAAATGAGAAATTGTTACCTGATGGTGTGCAGAGTTCCTTTAAGTCCATCCCAAAGTGATTAGGTAGACATAGATTTTTGCAAGAGGGCTATAGATCTTTGAGTGTGCAACAGAACTAATGGCCAATGTTCTTTAATCAAAACCTCAATTGCCCCTATAAGTGAACCACTATCAACCTTTTACTGATTCATCATAGAATGGATCTGATCTTTGAATCCACACACCTCCACTGTCTTAGTGAACTTATTTTTCTCAGTTTTCCTAAAAAATAAAGAAAAGGACTGGTGAAATCTAGGAAGAGTCATATTTTTAAAAATAATTTTGAAATTGTACCTACAGAAACATGGAAGAATAGCAAATTATTTTAAAAGGTCTAATGGTAGAATTTTCTCAAAAGGAGAAAAACAAATGTTCAAGAGCCCTTTTGCTAGACAGTCCGAAAGATGAGGTCAGTCGAGTAAAGTGGCATTTTTTTCCTTGGAATTCATTGAGATATTCAGGTCATAATTGGCTGTGGCATTTGGGAAAATATGGGAGAAAAAACCTGGCTCTTGGGAAAGAAGGAAAAATTATCTCAATGCCCCAGAAGTTCTCTTTCAAGTTCCAGATTTACAGTGGGAAATTTAGAGTTAGAATTTCCAGTAAAGGAGAGACTATTTCAAAGCCATAGATTCCAACGGGAAGGTTAAGGAGATAGTTAAAAAGTAAAAAGAAAATGGAAATAAATGGTCTTAGATGATTGAATGGTCAAATAAACTGAGTTGTAGGAAATGTTGTCATGTCTAGATGTTAAATTGGGGTTGGGTGTTCATACTCATATTACACATTGTTGAACATAGGTATATCGAAAAATATGAGACACTTGCTAAAAGTGACATATATCAAGTTAAATATAAAATTCTATATTATATTTTCTTCTTTGAATCCATCTTGCTTGCTTTTTTACATTCTTATCTCAAAAGGATTGCAGATTATTAATTTCTGTAAGTTATCACTTGATCATGTATTTCAGGAGTATCAACTATGTGCCTGGCACTGTGCCAGCTTATTCAAGAGCCATAAAAGGTGTCCATTCACATGACGTAAAATCTATCATAGAAACAGAATGTACACACATTCAGACATTAAGTAATAATTGTCCATGAGAGATACCAACTGAAAGTGTGATATGATTCTGGAAATGGAGTGCCAATGTGACTAGATTATTTTGGCAAAGACTTCAGAGAGAAATTGGACTTGATCTGGACCTTAACAAACAGGGCAAGATTAACCATATGAATGTAGAATGAGCTCAGATGTGTACAAAAAGGAAATCAGTAAATATATTTAATGACTGGGCTTGAAACATGTATATCTGAGATTGAGGGCACAGGAGTCATTGAAATAGACTGTGGTCCAATAGAATGAGCATGAATTTTGAGACTCAATCCTGATTTTGTCATTATAACATTAGCTTCTGACTAATATATATTGAAATAAGAAAAACATTTTAATTTACTTATTTGAAAATGGCTCAGCACTCACGTCTACTAGAATACTACTCCTTGGTCATTTGCATTTCTCAAAACAGTGTCCACCTCTGGCCAAGGGTCATCGTTCCTCTTTCTGCTACAGGTTTCTACACAGAACTCTTAGTCATTTTCCACTTGCTAGGCCATTGCTTCTTCTCACCTAAAGTGAGCCATGTTGTACAAGATGGGACATACTGCCCAATCTCTTCCTTTTTTCCACAATACTCTCAGATGCAGTGGTACAGGCACAACCAACTTACAAAAATGTAGTCCTCAACCTGGGCATCCTCTGTAGAGTTTTTAAAATTCGAATATTCAGAGCATCAAATAAAATCTGTAGAGGGTGGAACTGAGACATAAGTATCTTTTAAAGCTCCCAGTTGATCCCAGTATGGAGTCAGGTTTGAAAATTTAGCTCTAAAGCAATCATCTGGAAGATTTAATAGGGCAGTGATGACTCTCAACTCCAGGTTCCATAAAATGGTCTTGAGGGAGACCTTTTATTGCTAGAGTCCTACAACCCAATTCATGGAGTGCATTGGCTCTTCTAACACAGTTCATTTTAAGATTTCTTGACCTGTGTAGGTCTCAGACAAGTTTTTTCTTTCCCTTGACTGGCCATAAAATTGTTGAACAAAACATTTATATCACTCCCCAATATAAATATTTATTCTCAGAGTTTTTTTAAAATTTTTTAAAATTTTAATTAATTAATTAATTTACATTCTTTCAATAAGCATCGTCACAGTACACAAAATGTGACTTCCCCTCCAGGATATACTGCACAGTGGCTTAATCATACATGTTATCATAAATAATTTTTCATTTCTAGATTTTTTTAAAGAAATTTTCGCTATAGGGCGCGTGCACTCGCCAAACAGACAGAGAGAGACATAGAGATGGAAAACGAGAAATCACCCCCCAGGGGGGATGGTCACGCTGCAATCCCTTCTCCTTCATTCTCCTCTCGGGATCTTGGGCACACATGCACACGCGCCCAGCGTGAGTTTTAAGCCACCGAGAGTCTGGGACGTGAACCGCGGTTGATTACGTGGGAGTCCAGCGACATAGCCATTACGCTAACTGCTGGTTCCCATTTTTCTTTTTTTTTTAAGGAAAAAGTTCAGTGTTGCACCGTGTCCATTACAAGGCACCCTGTTAACCAAAGAGTAGCTGAAGTTTCAGGATTATTCCTCAAAAGAATTAAATATTTGAAACACTTTTTGTATCTCTGTGAACGTTGAGGAGGTGTGGTGGTTGGTATTCTTCTAAATACTTGTATTGACTTGGCTGAGTTACTTAGGCTTTCTGAAACTCAATCTTTTCATGTGGAAATAGATAATACTAGTACTAAACTACAGGATCATTAGGGTAGTTATATATCCTTTATGGAATAATGTATATTGAGCATAATGGGTAGAATGTGGGAATATTCTAAAGTTGATTCTTATTATTCCAGCATGATAAAAATATATTAACTTTGTATGTTATGTAGAAAAGAAAATAAAAGGCAATGAGGGGATGGAAAGACAAGGAAGAAAGAGCACTGATGTTATTTTAATGTCCACTATGTGCCAAACTTTGCTTTAAGCTCTTCACAGATATAGTTTCTCATTAGTATTGACCCATCACAAGAAGTACTGATATTCTCATATTTGTAGATGAGAAAACTGAGACCCAGGGAGAGTGTAATCAGCCAATATAATACAGATAGGAAGTAACTAAAAGTCAACATTAGAAAACCCATTTTAGGCAACCTTTATTAGTGAGCTTTTCTCAGGCTACCATTCTTACCCACCACCAGTAAACTAAGCCTTTGGTTTGTACAAAGGTCTCTGGTGTTGGAACTGTCTTTAGAAAGTCCAGGGACCAGCAGATGGCATAATGATTACATCGCTGGACTCCCACATGGTTGAGGGAAGTTTCAAGCTATTCATGGTTTGAGTCCCAGACCTGGTAGTTAAAACTCATGCCGGGTGCATGTACATGCATGCCCAATATCACAGAAGGAGAATGGAGAAGGGATTGTGGCATTACCATCTCCCCTGGGAAGTGATTTCTTGCTTTCTGTCTCTTTGGTGAGTGCATGCATCCTACAGCAAAAATCTCTCTCTCTAAAAAAAAAAAAAGTCCAAAGCCTTGAAAGATTATTAGTTATATTCTGTGTGTATTTCTGTGTACATGTGTGGAATGTATAGTCATGTATGTATATTGTTCAGCTGGGGAGAGTTCAGATTGATTTCGTTCTGTTTCTTATTTCATAGTATTTTGTCTCCACTGGTTCTTGGAAGACTAATTTCATTCCGTATTTTATGTTTTTTTAAATTCTCATTTATTTCAAATCCCACTTCTATTACTCTTATCCTTCCATGAGATCACATCTTTAAGTGTTTTCAGTTTATTCTTTATTTACTTGTGTTTTGGGAATAACTATACTGATTACTGTGTGTGTGTCTGTGTGTGTGCGTGCGTGTATGTGTAAATATATGCATGGTGAATATTATGTTTCTAATTTTTTTTTTAGTTAAAGGGCATGTGTACTCACTGGAAACACACACACACACACACACACACACACACACACACACACACACATACGTGGTGGGAGAGAGTAAGTGAAAAAGCAACCTCCAAAGTGGATGGCCTCATGGCGATTCCTTCTCCTCCATTTTTTTCTCGAGATTTTGGGCATGTTCATGCCCCTAATACAGAGGAAGACAATGCATGTCCTGCCCTCATTTAGGGGAATAGTCTGTACCTGAACTTTATTAGAAGATTTGAAGCTTTTCTCTTATAACCATTATGGATTGCGAAAGTGATTTTTAAATGAGAAAATGAAATGAGCACTAGTACTGGAGTACCTGGTAGACTTGCTAAGGACAAAATGAGACATCAGCGAGTCACATCAGGACATGTGCCTGATAAATCTGCAAGGTGACAGTGGGAAGCAAGACATGACAGTTCATGAACTCGCAGAGCTTACAGTACAGTGAGTAATGCTCATAACACATACGTGTGAATCTGTGATTTAAGCCTTCTTACTGGAATCAACCTTTGGATTATGTGGATTTCAGAGCTTGTTTACATGAAATCTGTGGTTCACAGTTTCTTACCTCCCAACTGAGAAGCCTTCTGTCAGGCTAATCCCCTGCTCTCTATAAGAAAGATGGAGTTCTTTGCTTGCATAAGATACTTACAACACATCCAAGCCCTTCCTCTACTTAAGCAAGATTTTCTTAATGTGAATTTGTCTGGCATGTCCAGACCCATCTTTTTGGCTGGAATATTATTCAAAGATTAATGGCCCTGAGAGAATAGTGTTCTTCACACTAGATTTCGGAGGGCTGTTCAGTCTCGTTCCTAATTCGGCAGTGAGAATAATGAGCTGGAGCAAAAGTAACCATGACAGGAATTGTCCTCATCTACTATTTTCCTAACATCTCAAGAGGATATGGTGGGCTCTTGAACTTGCCCCTTGAGTTAAGTAGTTGGAAAATATTTTGACTCCTGGCAACTAACCCAGTAGTCTGATAAATGTGACTTAGCTACCTTAGTTCTGGTTTGTGGGAAACAGCAGAATTTTCTATGGTTATTTTGTGCACAGTTACAAAGAGAATTTTTTTTCTTTTTTTTTTAATGTGGGGGCTCTGTAGACGGGAAAAATTATATGGTAACAGCAAATCTGACCGACTCCTAGGATTTCAGTATGTCAAGTATGATAATGCTTTTCTCTCTACATGATCAATTTCATGGTGTTTAAAAGTAACTGCTATGTTTTAAGTCTATTAGAAAATACTGATATGTGACTTACTATTGCTATGACACATGAGGTAAATTTCAACAAAAGGACTGACTGCTCACTCCCTATATCATATGAGCATCATAAATGAAAAAATACCGTGCTTTTAATTTTAGTTCATAGAGTCGAAAGTTTATAACAAAGCATGTATCAAAATGAAAGAAACTTTGGCAATTTCTTCTTATAACCATTTTTATGGCTGATGCAATAATGTAAATTACACATTTATATCATTATTATAATAGGGAGAATACTATATTGACACCATTCATTAAACATAGTTCATTTCAAGTATTGCATCATTTGTTAATTGCATTCATTCATGCATTTAACAAATATTTCTTGAGAACTTAATATATTATAGGCATTCTGCTAAATACTGAGGCTATCGTGGCAAGACTTAGTCCTTTACCAGTGGGGAAAACAGAACCCAAACAGGTAAGAATCACAAGAAACTGTTTAAATGTTACAATAAACAGGGTACTATTTCTTTATTGTAATAAATATACAGAGAACAGAAGGAGAATCAGATTAAGTGACATGAAGACAGAGAAAACTATGTTTAGTCTGAAACCAAAAGGCTGAACAGCAGTTATACAAGATATAAAGTGTGTTTTGGAATTTAGAATTTATCTTAAAACTACATAAGATATTATTTTTATTTATCAGATAAGAAAATTAGTTTTGAGACATTGCAAATGATTGTATTTATCCATCAAGTAACTGGTCAGACCAAATTTTTAAGTAACTGCTTACTTCCAAAACCTATGACTTTTAGCCTATAATTCATGGCCTGTCTTCTTTTTTCCCTCTGTAATCTTTTTTCTAATTTATTAGTAGTAGTATTTTTAAATTTACATTTAATTATTGTACATCTTTGCAGTATACAACATGATTTTCCCCAGCATGAATACAGAGCATCTTAGTCAAGTCAGACATTACTATATACATTATCATCAGCAGATATGATCTGTTTTCTAGCCCACATAAAATCTAGCCACTGGGGGGCCTTATCTTGACCAAGTGTTATGTTCAGAGAAATGTTGATCCAACCATTTAACGTGACTTTTTCTTTTTACGGATTGAATATATGCTGTTGTGCTCAAGGAAACCTCAGAAAGGAAGGAAGTCCTATTTATATATAATTTATTACATATATATATACTTGAATAAATTTCTCACCTGCCCAGTTGTGGATATTATACACGTTATCATCAACAGATAATAACCCATTTCTGTGTCCCATAAATGTCAAAGCAAAGCTTTCTATCCCTTTTCCCACTTCTTTCAGTCTCAGTAACCCTGTGCCTGTAAGTTGTTTCCTAAGCTTCTCCTCTTCCCATACTTAAACACAAATGCTCTATGCCTTGTCTTCATAGGCACACATATTTCTTTATCTCCACATTCTCATGGAAACCTTTGTATTTTTCTGCTAGTAACTCTGCTCATTCCAGTATGAATTCAGCCACTACCATAGATTCTCCAGTTCCACTTTCTCCCGTACTTCCAGGAAGCAGAGGTAGATCAAGCTAGATAGGACTCTCCTGACAATCCCTGTTAAAGGACATAACAACCAAAATAATAGTGACTGAGAAGATCTTAAACCTTACAGCCTCGTGAATGATGTGCAAGGATAGGGTGTTACTGATTTGAAACCAGGGCTGTTTTTTTTTTGTTTGCTTGTTTTGGTTTTTTTTGGGGTTTTTTTGAGAGGTTTTTGCTATAGGGTGCGTGCGCTTACCAGAGAAAAAAAAGAGAGAGACAGGAAGCGAGAAATCAACCCCCAGGGGGAACAGCCACGCCGCAATCCCTTCTTCTCCATTCTCTTGGGATCTTGGGCACGCACGCACACGCACCCAACGTGAATTTAACCCACTGGGTCCAGGATTCGAATCACAGTCGACTACATGGGAGTCCAGTAACATAGCCATTACACCAACTGCTGGTCCCTAGGGGCTGCTTCTTTGAAAGAAAAAAAAAACAACATTAATTCAAATATCCTTAATTAAGATTTATGTGGCATGTCTGACTAGTCACTAACGTGAATATATCAGAGTGAGGACCAAAAGTCTTGCTATGTTCAGCTCTGAGAAAATCAGTCCATTTTCTTAATGATGTAGCCCTGGAAGGAAGTTTCAAGCTATTCTCATTTGAACCCACATTGAACATAATTTCCTCTAAAATGCCTCGACAGAGAACTTCAATTTTCCAAACATGTCACCCCCAAATAGCTGGAGAAGGGCTCCTTAGCTCACCATTCTCTAATCTAGCACCTACTGATAAGAGAGTATCTTAGTTTGTTTTGTGTTGCTGTCACATAATATCACAGACATGGTAATGTATAAGAAAAGAAGTTTTTTCTCATAGTTCTGGAGGCTGAGAAATTCAATATCAAATTAGGACCTTCATACTGTATTAGCCCACAGCAGATTAGGGAAGGGCAAGAGAGTGTCTCTCATGGCAGCAACCTGAGAGAAATAACATTACCTTTCAAGGAGTCCCAGTTCAAATGACAGAGAATCTCTCTCTCAAATCAAGGAGAGCATAAGCTTATAACAGTATTTCTCAAATGCTGGAACAAGAACTTTCATCCATGAATTTAATAAATGGAGAAATAGTCACAAATAAACATTCCCAAATGAAGAAAACCTAAAAGAATTTGTTGCAAGCAAGCCTACCTTTAAAGATTGGCTTAAGGAAATTCTTCAAACAGGAGTAAAACAATCAAAGGAAGGAAGGAAAGGTATAAAAGAAAGAAACTTCAGTCAGAATAATTCCCTGGAGAATTATCCAAACTGTGTACATCACTTGCTGAGTCTTATTTATTTTCAGGTTTGCTACAGGGTGTGTGCTCCTGCCAGAGAGAGAGAGAAAGAGAGAGAGAGAGAGAAAGCCCCTCCGTCCACCGGTAGCACGGTCATGCGGCACTCCCTTCTCTTAATTTTCCTCTCAGGATTTTTGGATATGCACACACAGATGCCTGACATGTTTCTTAAGCCACCAGTCTGGCACTTGAACTGAGCAGTCGTCCATGTGGGATCCAGTTGCCTTAACCACCATGCCGCTGGCTGGCCCATTATCTAGGTTTTTAAAAAAATCTCTGAATTACTAGTGTTTCATGATATGTATGTATCACATTTTGTTTATTCACCTGCAGAAATGGAAAACGTACTAGTAATTACCAGGAAATAGAGTTGGGGAGGGTGGTAGGAAGGCAGGAGGGAGGAAGGTGTGGTTATCAAAGTGCAAATAAAGACTTCTTGAGTTGTTGGAACTGTTTAATATCTTGACTGAAATGTTGAACAAACAACTGTGATTCAATTGTGTAGAACTTGATACTTACACACACGAACACATACACGACTATGTGTAAACCTGGGAAAGTTGAAACAATTTGGTGAACTATATAGTTGTCAATTTCCTGGTTGTAATATTTTTCTACAGTTTTATAAACTGTTACCAGAGGTGGAAACTTTGAGCAAAGCATGTAGTAGGTATCTCTATGTTCTCTGTATAACATATAAATCTATAATTATCTCAAAAAAAAAGCCTTCAATTAAACAAAAAGGAAGACTATGGTGTTAGCCACACTCCAAAGTGGCTCATATTGATCCTTTCCTCCTGATGGTCAACCCTCGTAATGGATGTTAGGGCTTCCATCTTATTTTCTTTTGACTCAATTCCTTTAGAGAAGTCACCCAGCTAGTATCAAATTTCTTATCTGCAACAATGGAGACTAAAAGAGAGAGCTAATGGTTTATTGACTGAGAAAAATGTACTCTCTTGGGAAATTCGTATACTTCCCTAAGATAGCTTTCATTTCAAATTTTATAATGATGAAAACATTCTACATTCCCCTGTCTTCAGGCACTCTGGTTAAAGTAATTACCCAAAACCTAGTCTAGTCAACCAAGAAGATTGTGTGCTATCTCTCTAAAGAGAACAGTGTTTATAGAAGGCAATTGTGAGCAATTAATTTGGTAATGTTTGTGCAAGCTCTGAATAAATGGTTTTTACCATAATTAAATATTTTAATACAGGTAAGAAATGAGAATATATCTTAGAAAACTGACATTCCACGAAGAAAAAATATATTAACAAAGAAACAAATTACAAAACTATTTCAGTAAGCCCAAGAGATAAAAAGCAAGTAAAGAATGTATTTGGAAAGTTTACCCATCCTAAAGGTCAGATTTCTGTGGGAAGAATGGGTAGGATTGGCCAAGTAAATACAGACAGTGGTGATCATAACATTGTTTAATTCTGATATATTCTACAGAGGTAACTATTACAGATACATTTTTAAAGATAAGAAAGCAATCACTCGTAAAAGGAAGTGCCTAATTATACTGCTAAATTAAGACTGAGAATAAAGGAACATTTGAAAAAGAATGTGATCAAACTTTCTCTTAAAGATTAAGGGGCCTGCTCTATGTTACACAACAAGGCAGAGACAAATGTCTACGCTAGGTCCATTTGGCTCCAAAGCCTGTGTATTTCTACTCTGCTATTTGGCCTCTATCTAGGATCCCAGCAGGTCTACACTGAAGACATTCCAGGTTAACAACACCTATCTTATATTTTCATTATTTCCAAGATCAGAGAACAAAGCAAGTGTTGTATGCAACTTACTCTAGTAGTTTCATTTAGCCCTACAGAATATCAGGATTGAGTAGTAACCGTAGTTACAGAAAAAGAAGGAAACAGGAAACAAATTTTATGCTAATAGTCACTCAGAAAAGGAAAAATGAATTAGATTAAAAAGGGAATTTGACCCATTCAGTGACAACCTAAGGGATCTAAAGAAAGAAAGGAAGAAACTCAGAATGAGTGGAATATGAAACTCCAGATGTGATATTTGCTATATTTTTTTCTTACTATCCTTATTTGTGACGCTAATAAAATAACAGGTATGTAGTGGTGCTTCAAAAAATGGATATTTCTTAGAGGATCATGTTCATATGCTATTTCCAACATTGAATAGTAAAGAGCCCCCTCAAAATGAATCTGGAGATCTGAGTGCTTTTTGGGAAAATAAATTCAATTTTAAAGAAATTTGAGAAATTATTCTCTTCTTTAATTAAAATCTTATTTTCTATAAAACTGTCTCACTCTTTCAGAAGAATGATGCCTCTTTCAGGATGTTTCTAAATGTTCCGTGGCAGGAGTGTTGCTTTCCCTCCGATCGTGCAGTATCACTCTTTTCTATCACAGAGCCATGAGCTGCTAGTGAGGCTCTATGAAAGGGACAGGACTGGAACTATGAGAAATTGCATTACACAGGAAAAGGCATCTTTGCTTAATGTTACAACTAAATTAAAGACAACTGAGGTCCTGAATTGTTTCTGTCTTACAATGTGTATGACTATGACCTTGAAGTTCCTGGGAGAAAAATCCTAAGCTGAAACTTGGACCTTTTCATTCAAAGTACTATGAACATTTTTTTTTTTTTAATGATAAGTTCTAAGCACAAATACCTAGGACTGAAAAAGCTAGAGGCTCTGGATTAGAGGAAAATATGAAAGATCCAATTCAAATGCCCGGACCAAATAATGACTAAGGAGAAATAATAATTGTCTGCAAATATTTGAGGAAAATGAGGAGTAAGAAAGACAGAGGAATTTCTTTGAGTTATCCAGAGGGGTATAATTAAGAGAAACAGAATTAAATTGAGCAAAGAAAAATGTAGGCAGAGCATGAGGGGGGACGTGACCACATAATTAGATCTGTCAGTCTGTGGAGTCATTATTCAGAGGAAGTGGCGGAAACCCCATCACTTGAATCATTTTCTGCTAAGCCAGAAAAATTGCTCTGCTAGAGAGGACTATCCAACCACGGAAGAACGGGGCCTTGAAGATGAATAGCGTGTCTTTTCCATCTTTATCTGTATACTTCTGGAAAAGAAAAGAACAACTAAATAAAGTAGTCACTTAGTGAAACCTCTAAAAGAAATTGGAGAGGTTTTTGCCATAGGGCGCATGCACTAGCCAGACAGACAGAGAGAGACAGAGAGACAGAAAGCAAGACATCACCCCCCAGGGGGGATGGCCACACCACAATCCCTTCTCCTCCGTTTTTCTCTTGGGATCTTGAGCACGCATGCACACGTGCCCAGCGTGAGTTTTAAGCCACCAGGTCCAGGACGTGAACCGCGGTCGACTACATGGGAGTCCAATGACATTGCCATTACGCTAACTGCTGGTCCCTCAAAAGAAAACATTTTTGTGCAGTTATTTTATGCCAGGGACTATATTAGGCCCTTAAAATGCAATATTTTATTTCAACCCATGTCAAAATCTTGTGAATCATAAGTATAACTATCCATATTTTATAGACTATTAAATTGGGATCTAGAGATTTTTAAACCTTTCCAAGTTCAAACAGGAAGGAAGCAATGGAACTGTGGTATGAGCACAGATGCTGTGGACTGTGTATCCCCACATCGAAATGTCGAAGTCCTTACCCTCAGTGGGGCTATGTTTAGAGATTTAGAGATAAAATCTTAGGAAGATAACTGAGCTTAAAATGAGGTCATAAAGGTGGGACCCTAAATTGATGGGGCTGGTATCTTCATAAGAAGAGGACACCTAAGTGCTCTTCTCTATATATGTAACTATAGAGAGATGGACAGAAATATAGATATAGGTAGATACAGATATAGATGATATAGATATAGATATATCTGTCACATACATACAGAGAAAAGGCCATCTGAATACACAGTAGGAAGAGAGGTTTCATCATAAACCAACCCTGATAGCACCTTGATGTTAAACTTCTAGCTTCTAGAACAGCAGAAAAAATACGTTTCTATTGTGTAAGCCACATAACCTGTAACCCGTGGTAGTTTTTCATGGCAGCCTAAGGAGACTAATACACGTTATCTCACTCCACAGCCCTTTCATCAAACTACTACTCTATTCTGTGAATTCTCACTCACTAAGTCTCTGCAGAAAAGCAAAAATGTGGGACCAGCAGTTGGCGTAATGGCTATGTCACTGTACTACCATGTAGTTGACCACGGTTTGAGTTTCAGACCCGGTGGCTTAAACTCATGCTGGGTGTGTGTGCGTGTGTGTCCAAGATCCCGAGAGGAGAATGGAGAAGGGATTGCGGCATGACCAACCCCCCCCCCCACCCAGGGGGGTGATTTCTTGCTTTCTGTCTTTCTGTCTCTCTGGCAAGCACATGTGCCCTATAGCGAAGAAAAAAAAAGAAAGCAAAAGTGCAAAAATATTAATTTAAAAATTTGTTCCCACTAAAACAACTTTGCCTAATCTATGAAACTGCCTTTGTTCATTGGTTGATAAACTATTACTCATCTTTAAGTATACAATGACAACCTGCAAATACAATGCAAATTTTTCCCAACAGGAGATTTTAAATCTTGCAAAAAATGTAGAACTATATAAAATATTCAAAAAGGTGTCAAACATTCACAGAGAAAGCTATGGACAAATAACAATCTAGATGAGTTAGTACAGTTTAAAATTAAAGAGAAAAAGTTAAAGTGGTCCGGACCCATTGTCTTGTGGTTAAAGGAGCCAGATCCCACAGAGCCAACCATGCAGGACAGGTCCTGATCCCAATGACTTGAAAAACACGCTGTACATGCATGTGTGTGCCCCAATCTTGACAGGATAGAGAGATGGAGCAGAAGGGATGTGGTATGGCTATGCCCCAATGTGAAGTGACTTCTCCCTCTCTGTCTCTGTCTTGTTTGGTGACTGCAGGTGCCCTCTGACAATTAAAAAAAAAATCATGACAGCAGAGATAAGGGCAGAATAAACACTCTGAAAGGAAATGGTATTAAAACAACAGGGGTTTTAAAAATTAGAAAAAATGTATGAAGCTTCAATATTTCTGCAAAAATAGCCCTCCATACAACCATTCTGTAAAAGTTAAATGTAAAATCTTCATAACATCATATCAAGTGATTTTTGTCTTATTTCCTCAAAAAAGACATCTTTACTTACATATTACTTCTTCCAAATAGCTGCAAAATTACAAGTATGACTGTATTTTAATAATCTAATTAATGTCTTATCAGATTTTTAAATGATTTTTAGCTTTATGTTTACTATAAAGTCCATTAAACCTCTTGTTCACTATTAAATGTGAAATTCTAGTCCCTATGAAGTAAATTCCCTTTAAGTAGGCTTTTTGCAGAATGATGTAACAAAATTTGTAAGAGTCAGAGAACAAAAAGTTCTTTTATGTTCAGTTCTTCATCTACTTTTTAGATAGAAAGTGGAAGCCTCTTTGGTATGCTACCTTCTACATTTATTTCTAAGCAACAAAGTTAATAATCAATCCCCACATCTACTTTTTCTGGTTTCTGTCACTGCAACAGTGAAGAAAACCAATACAGTATTTCATTTTGTGTTTAAGTCCTGAATTTGATTAAAAATCTGACAATTCTATTTTGGTGGACTCTCTTGTTTACCATCCAGGCACAAAGACATACAATAGGACAGTTATTCCAGCTAAATTGGAGTCAAACAGGTAAAGAGGAAACACCTCTGAGAACAAAACAGGAAGTTATTTGAGAGTGGATAGTCATCAATACAAGGGATCTTCAAAAAGTTCATGAAAAATGCATAGTACAGAAAAACTACATAAGGATTTCAAAAAGCATTTTACATCAAAACAAGACATACTTCTGTTCTACTATCCATGATCTTTTTGCAGTCCCATCATTCAAGAAATGTATATACTTGTACATGTATGAAGAACATAGATATCTATGGTGATAAGTAGAATAAAAGTTAATGTTCTCAGAAAACGTTGCTTTGGCAAGTTTGCCTTTTCAACTTGGTATCCTGAGTTCTTACAAATATCATCTAAAACTCCTCAAACCCACTTTTTCTTGAAAGATACTGTTTTTCAATTAGCAGTCTGAAACAAAATGTGCTACAGCCTGAAATACCCTTTCCATTTTTGAAAGCTTCAATCCTGTCCACACTAAGGGATTTATGACTATTCTGATCTATTCAATCATTTCCTCTGTATTTTTTCCTGGCACTGTGTTGAAAGGGTGATTTAAACATTAAGATTTATGTGCCATTTAAAGTAACGGCAGTCAGTTTGTTCTCAAAAAGGTGTGATTTGGCAGCCATCTTGCTAAAGTAATGATTTATTCCTTTAGTGACAAGGCAAAAAGAAAAAAAAAAGTGATGAGGACCAGAGAACAGTATTTCTCAATCATTTCTGAACAACACATGAGAAGAGCTATTAGTGCATTTATCTATGTGATAATAGAGAGGTTAGAAAACATTGGGTTTTGGTGCCCAGCACACGAGGGTTTTAGTTCTGAATCTTACTTGGTAGACATATAAACCTTGACTGTGTGTGTGACTGCTCTGAGTTTCAGTTTCCTCATCAATAAAATAAACAGTAATAGTGTTATGAAAATTAGGTGGGATAACACACATAGCGGCAAGTATTGAATTGACATACAGCAGACAAGTAAATAAAATTATGGATATTTACTATCATGATCAAAATACTTTATAAGACTCAAGTGACAGTTTTTGTTTTTGTTTTGTTTTGTTTTAGTTAGTTTGGTTTTTTTTTCTATAATACACGAGTGCTCACTGGAGGGAAAGACAATGAGAAAGAAATCACCCTCAGGGGAGATGGTCATCTCACAATCCTTTCTCCTTTCTGGATTTTGGGCAAGCAGGCACACACACCCAGAGAGATTTTCAAGCCACTGGGTCTGGAACTCAAATTGTACAGTTGGCTGTCTGGGACCCAGTGCCTTAGCCTTCATACCACCTGCTGGCCCAACGGTTAATTTTTTATTCTTTCTCAAAATTTGGTATGAAGAAAACTTGTATCAACATCATAGTGTGAGTGGGCTGTTTACAGAAAAATGCTCATTTCTGACTCTTGCCCAGATCTACTTAATTTTCTGAATTAATTTATCTGTTGAATGAGTTGGCAAGTATTTCAACATATTTGAGATATGTCAGTATTGGGAATATAATGCTGATTGTGACAGACAAGTTCCCTACCCTTTATAACTTACATTCCAAGGAGAAGACACAGTAAATAAGTAAAGAACACAATCGACTGTGTTAAGTGTTACAAATCAGGTAGATCATAACTTGGGAAGGTCACTCTAGAGAGAGCCTGGGAAGGCCACTTTAGAGAGGGTTATCTAATAAAGTTTTGTAGGGGAGTTGGCATCTGAGTTGAGACTTGGAGTAACATATTGAGACCAGCATGATAAAAGCAAAAAATCCTAGACAGAAAGATTAAAAGAGCCCAATGCCTAGAGGTGTGTTGATACAGGAGACCAATATTACAGGAATGTAGTGAGAGAGAAGAATGGTATGAAATGATATTACAGATATTGAGGGAAAAAAGAAATGAAGCCCCTCTACCCTCTACCCCCACCCCCTTAACACCACTCTGATCTATTTGTTTTCCTGTTGTGAATTCATCCCATCTGCTTCTCGAGGATTATGGTTGGTCTCATTTTCGGGGGAACTATATTAGTGGAGGTTAGGGGGATATTATGTAGCCTCACCATATTGATGTCTCAGGACTAACCAATGCCCACTATCCTTCTCCTATAATGCCCATTCTAAATTCCCCTCAAACTCGCTTGGCATTTCTGCTGGCCCAGGTGGTTTATTTAGTAGAGGTTATACAGACCCTCATTCATTTTTTTTTTTCTTGGAGAGGTTTTTTTCACTATAGGGCATGTGCGCTCGCCAGGCAGACAGAGAGAGACATAGAGACAGAAAGCGAGAAATCACCCCCCAGGGGGGATGGTCACGCCGCAATCCCTTCTCCTCCATTCTCCTCTAGGGATCTTGGACACGCACGCACATGTGCCCGGCGTGAGTTTTAAGCCACCAGGTCCGGGACGTGAACCATGGTCGACTACGTGGGAGTCCAGCGACATAGCCATTATGCTAACTACTGGTTCCCCAGACCCTCATTTATCCAATGGAAAAGATGTATATAGTAATATACTTGATTTGATGGTAACCCAATGTAGGAATGTGTTGGAAAAATATTTCTTGTGTGCTATGGAGAGATACAACTATTAAAAGAAAAAAGGAAAAAAAATTGAGCAAGTCCACAGGAACATGTCAGCAGACTTCCTACGGGGCCATCTCATTGCCAAGCATTTCTTCTCTTTTCCCATTACATAAGAGCTACCTGACTCTCTTACCTGCCGATCCCTTTGCATGGGGAGCCCAAAGTAACTGGCTGGCAGTTGTACCATAGTGTTTATGGGACTTTTACTGTATTCCATAATGCAAGCATTATCCCTGTGAGAACTAAAACCTCCCCTCACAAAACAAGAGACTTCCAGGCTGGAAAGAGAGGTGGCTGGAAGTGATCTATAGGGGCTGCTCTGAGTTTCACACTTTGGTTGAGAGTCAATGTATTCAGTCTACTGGGGACATAAGATTGTCATTGATTTACAGAAGGCATTAACACTTTTTCAGTAAAAGGTTAAATAGTAAATATTTTAGGCTTTGCAGGCCTTTGTTGCAGCTATGTAACTGACATTTTTTTCTGAAAAAGCAGTCATAGACAATATGTAAATGAAGAAGAGTGGCTGTGTTGTAATAAAACATTAGAACACAGGTAGTCGGCTGGATATGGTCCTTGGTCTGTAGCATGTTGAATCTTAATTTAGTGTAAATGGTGCATCCTGGAGATGATGTCCTCTCCTTGCAGAATAACACATCTTAACTGATGCCAGTGCTGAATATTCAAAGGCCACTCCACCACCCTACTGAGCTGGCAGCTTCTGGGTGTCACAGCTGCCATGTGACAGGACCCACTACCACACCCCTTTGGTTGTAGGTAGATATTTCGGTCTGATTTGCCAATATTTGAGATATCTGGTTATCTGGTCAATAGATTTAATATTCCACAACTCTAAGACAGTGGTGCTGGCTAAAACTATGTCAGCAGAAAAGGCAAAATGAATTTCTGCCTTCCCTAAGATCAAACTGATCTAGTGTAATCAGTTTACTATCAATTAGCTAGTTACCCTTCTGTTGTACTGGGGACTCACTGTTAATCTCCCTTGCTGGATGTTGGATATTTAGAAGTGTCAGTAGCTATATGTTTTTGGTACATGGGAACAGAGGTTGGGCTTGGAAACAATCCCTCTCCTTGCCATTCTGGTTACTGCATTCCTGAGCCTATTGTCCCAACCCTGAGATAGTAGACAATAGATACTATTCAACACTAGATCACTTCACTCCTACATCTGAAGTGGTGTTTTTCCTCACCACTAGCAATATAAGGCCTACTGGGCCTTGGCTCATGTGTTAGAGGTGCTTGAATTGCAGTCTAGACACACTGCAGATCTCCTATCTGCTTTGAGTTTACTAAGAACATTTGCCTTTTGTATTACTTGGTAAATGTGTCCAAGAATTATTCCCCAGTGTATAGGATTCTGCCTCTCAGACCTGAAGAGATCTGTAAGTCATTGTGCTACCTTCTAATGGAGGGAGGTGTAAATTGTAACAGTTCATTCATTTCTTTGAAGGGAATTTATAGCTATGCCCCTGACTATGAAATTCACTGATGTGGCAGACTCTGAATCTTCATATGGTATATCTCTGGAGATTCATGACTTACTCAGGATCACACCTATCTTACCAAGGCCTCCAGTATATTTGTTCCCATTAACGTGAGTTGTCAATATAGTGGACCAATATGATATACTCCAGAATATCCAGATGTTTGAGGTCTTCTGGAACTACATAATGAAAAAGGATTGGATACTTAACATAGCCTAAGCCAAGACTATATATATTTATATTCTGTTCCATGTGAATGCAAACTGGTTTTAATCCTCCTTCTTGACAGACATGGAAAATAACACATTTGCCAGATTGATGGCTGCATACCAAGTACTGGAGTCTATGTTAATCTACTCTAGCAATGACACCACATCTGAAACAGCAGCTGCAATTGAGACTAGTATTTTGTTGAATTTGTAGTGGTATACTTTCATCCAACAATATCTAAAAGTTTTTATAGGGGCCAGTAAATTTGATTCAGTAAGTTAATAAATTAAATGATAAGAACAAGCATCTCTGCCTCCTTTAGATCTTATTTTCTCTCATTTCTTCTGGAATGCAATATTGTTTTATTTTGTCATCCTGACTGAAGGTAGGATGGGAAGTTTCAATGGCTTCTATCTAATCTTCTTTGCTCTGATAAGCACTGATTCCACAGGCTGATGAACCAATAGGGAGTTGTACCAATTACCAATAACCTATTTGGAGATAAGCATAAGAGCCTACCATGAGCTTTTCTGGGACAGAGCTCCATTTATTACCTGGCACTAATAATCTCCATCCTAAAAGGAAAGTCCTCAGGTCCCTGGCTTTCAATGTAAACTCAGATCCTGTGTCCAAGAGTCCCTAGAATGTCTGGACATTCCTCCTTTCCTAGTGTATGATTCCATGAGTAAATGTCCCTAGCTTCCTTTGGAAGAAGAACTAGAGATATTATACCACATAACATTTTCCATGGAGTTGCAGAGCTCTTTCTACTATGGAACCAATCTCTCTTTCAGCCAATAGATTCTGAGCTTTAAATTTGGCTCAAGTAAAGAAACTGGGCAAGGGATTGCCACATTTTGTTGGGGCAGGTGCCCTTGGTCTCCTAATCGTCAGTCTCATTTATTTTGATCAGAAAAAATACCTGCTGACTGCCCATCTCTCTTTCCCCATACGAATATTGTGTCCTATTAATTATTTCATAGTTTTCTAAGAAAGCAGGTCAGATCCTGAGTTGCTGCACTAATCTGAAATCTCCTTACAGTAATTATGGATAGCTTGCTTCTGATGATTCAGCACCAGGCCTCTTGTATCCTCATTTCCAGGTGTATAATATTATCTTGTTATTACCTGTGGCCTACAAGGAAAATCTACCATTGAGCTTCCCAGTGATGCTGTATTCCTTTCACCAGGGCGATCTTCCTTGGTTTGGTTAACAGTGTCTTCCTAGCTCTCCCACAAAATTCTGTCAACTGGTAGCTTTTCCAGATATTTATATTGTATCCATTCTAGCATCTTCACTTCTCTCTGCCTTCTGAGTCCTCTCTAAGCCATTTGTCCTGTATTTGTAGTATTTTTAATTTCAACTAGAATAGGTCTTCCCTCCACCCCAAGTTTTCAAGGAGCATCCTAGCAGTATGTTAACACTTTATCCTAGAGTTTTGCCAAAGAGCTAAAGTCTATATTCTGGGAGAGCTGTAAACTCTCACTTACCCAACTTTATGTTCTTCTCCCTGATATAGCTCCTCAGAAACAAATCTCATGAAATCCTCCTGGTTCCTGCTAACGTATGTGGAGTGGATCTTACTGATCCTTGGTGTATATCCCTTTGGTCATAGATCCAGCACTTCCCTGGCTGGGTTATACTACAAATTGGCTCTAGATATTGGTCTGGTAGTCGAGAAAGGAAGTGGGGACAGATTATCAGAGGAATGTATATTGTTTTGCAAAGATTTTGGAGCGTTTTTTGCTATAGGGTGTGTGCGCTCACCAGAAAGACATAGAGGGACAGAGAGAAAGAGAGACAGAGAGACAGAAAGTGAAAAATCACCCCCCAGGGGGATGGCCATGCTGCAATCTTGTCTTCTCCATTCTCCCCTTGGAATCTTGGGCATGCATGCACATGAACCTGGAGTGAGTTTAAGCCACTGGGTCCGGGACTCAAACTGTGGTCAACTACATGGGAATCCAGTGACACAGCCATTACGCTAACTGCTGGTCCTGCAAAGAGAAGTATTTAACAGGGATGTGTAGGCCACTTCTGCAAGCTCAAAGAGACTGCAGAATCTAAGAATCCAGATTGGAACCAGCAAGTAGTATGGTGATTAAGGCGCTGAATCTAATATGGCTAACTAAAAAGTTTGAATCCCAGACCCATCAGCTTTAAAACCATGGTAGGTGTATGTGGCGTATGTCCAAAATCCCAAAAGGAGAATGGAGGGGAAGGGATTATAATGTGTCCATCTCTCCTGGAAAATATTTCTCACTTTTCTTCTCTCTCTCTCTCACTCTCTGCCTTCCTCTAGCAAGCACATGTGCCCCCTAGGAGAAAAAAAATTCAAGATCAACAAACTGACCCAAATGGCCCCATCACTAGATACATTAGTCCGTAACATGCTAATGTACTTTCAATTTTGGTATATTGGACTTACCATGACTGAGATGTCAGCCTCTCTGGAATTCTACTATTCTTACAAAGTTCTTTTCTTCTCTTCCTCACACAGTGATTGAAAGTCTCCTTTGTGCTACCAAGGAGGCTTTCCAGCTTTCAGAACTCACATTTAATTAATTATTAATTATCTTCAACACTTTCATATCTTTCTGAAATGGCATACTAGCTCCAAGCAAAGGCTGTATGATTCCATACTGCTTACAATTTCTATTTCCTCAGAACTTTTCAAATATCTAATACACTCTTATACTAGTGTATTTTTTTTCCATGATTCTTCTATCCCAGTTCATCATTAGTGAAAGTTTTAATAATACATCACTACAACGTGTATTGGTGGGTTTATGAGTACCCACCAGCAATTTTGGCCAAAGGGAAATCCAGCTTCCTCAGACCGCTTTTGACATCACCTGTCAGAGGACAGATTTCCTGGAAGAAAGGCCCGGAGATAAAGATTTATACTCATGAGATATTTTTGAAGGTGATCTTGGGATTACTGCCTACTGGGGGATATAAAGCTGCAGTTTTAAGCAAAAGGACAAGTTGGAACACAGTATAGTCCAAGTGAGTCCTCAGCCAGTCCTCCAGAAAGCTACAAAACTGGGAAAATCCTTTCATAGTAGTCCCAATGGAGGCAATAATATTGGACCCTTGTGCCTTCATCAGTAATCAGTCATTGTATGCAGACTGTTCCAGGGAAGACAGTATAGTCTTAGATGAGGTGGCTTCCTTTAGCCAAAGACAATTCCCAGAAAGAAACTCAGTTGAGACTTATTAGCAATAAACACTTCCATAATCTAGGTAATGAGTCACAGTCTTGCCAAGTAGGATCTGAATTGCAGGCTAGAGTATCCACTACACTCTAATTATTGTATTTACATTTTGATGAGTCTAGAACTCTAAACATCTTTCAGAATGACTGCAGTGGCAAAGATCCTTGGAGCCAGGAAAGTTCTTGGATGTATGATCAGGCAGACTCTGAGTAAATGGGATCTGAACAAGAAATGTCTCATCTCAAATGTCCAAGAGTTTTACTTCATTGCAGCTGCCTTCAGTTTAATATACAATTGTTTCCAAAGATCCAAGACAATTACTCACTTATTTCTTCCCAAGAGAATCTCTTCAAATTTTACAAGTGAGAAAGGAATGTCATAATATTTAGAATAACACAATGAGTTGGTATGCTTCCAGCAAAGCCAATCCTACCATTGAAATTCATATTAAATGGATCTTCCTCTGGATAAATGACTGGCAGAACCATGCCCCATGAAGGGTACTTTCTCATTCTCCCCTTTTCTCTCTTTCCGTCTCTTGGGGAACACACACAACCTCTGACAAGAATTTGAAAAAAATAAAAATAAAAAGAGAGATGGAGCTGTTATAACATCAATCACTCTGAAAAGTAATGTATGCGATTTCTTTCATGAACATTGAGTGTGCCAAATGTGACTTTTCTCATTTTACTATTATGTAAATTTTGAAGTTGTTAAGAACTCCTACAGTAATCATGACACATCAACTTCCTAGGACTAAAGATCTGAGAAGACTCCTAAGCAAATTCCTAACTTCAACATTTGAATACAGCTCAACTTAGATCTAAATCCCTGGAATCTTCTAAAAGAACCAGTGAGCCTCTGACAGTGTATCTTACCATTCTTGATTTCTGATGATACTTTTCAGGTGATTTTATCTGTGAAGGAAAAGAAAACAATCATGAGTTGCTGTCAATCATTAAATCAGGAATGCTTATTACAGGATTGAGCAGAGAATCAAGCTTTTTAGCTGTCTGTAATGTTTAAATACTTTTTAGAATGCTAAATTTGAGAACTTAACGTGAACGCTGTTGAAAGCAATGAATATAAAACATGCATAAGGAAACAAGTAAGCTTAAGTATGTGAATTGCTGTTGTTTATAAACAACGAACAGCTCAGGGAACTGATTTTAGATACAGTACATTCTTCTCTTGGTGCTTATAGTGTGTTTAGGAAAATGAAAATATGTTACAGCTGTGAAGTCAGTGAACCCATTCATGTCAATGCTCTAGACTTTGCTTCTGGATCCCTCATTCCTAGGAAACACTTGAGGCTATGCAGAAACTTTAACTTTTCTTAGAAGCAAAGCTACCTGGGATGACACTTTGTAGCTTCCTTCTATGCAGAAATACGTTGAGAATATTCCAGACTGCAGAGCATGATTCTCTCCATTATGCCAACCATACCACCACTGGTTAAAAATCCAAGGAATCTTATTTCATAGATGAAGATTCTGAGACACAGAGATATTAAAAATCTTACTCTAAGTCACAAAACTGGTAAGAAAAAAGAAATAATTCAAACCTAGACCATTTACTTGGAGAACTTGTGGCTTTAATTACTGGGCAATATTGACTTCTGCTCATGTTATTTATTAATAAATAAATAATGCCAGGAGTATTTGAGAAGAAGAAATGAGAATTTAAAAATATGAATCTTACAAATGAAGCTGATTACCCCATTTGATCTTGGTTTGTTATCCAGCCAGTCAGGCCTCTGCATTTGATGTGTAAACCATCACTAGAATTATGACTCATTAGATCAACAAAAGTTTTAGACACTTAAGAGAAACTGGATGGTTAATGTTGGTTTGGGTGGTAGTATTAGTGTGGGTACTCCACAGAAACTGAAGGAATAGGGTGTACACATATAAAGATTGAGACAGAGAGGTTAATAGAACAGATTTATTTTAAGAGTTGGTTTATGTAATCATAAAGACGGCGAAGTTCCATGATCTTCTGCCTATAAGCTGCGGAGACAGGAAAGCTGGTGCTGCAATTCAGTTCAAGTCCAAAAGCTCAGGACCCAGGATTGCTGATTTCCAGGGTCCGAAGAAGATGGAGAGCCCAAAACAAAGAAAATTCCCATTTCCTCCTCCTTGTGCTCTACTGGGACTCACAAAGGATGGAGTAGTGCCTACCCAGGTTGGTGAGAGCCATCTGCTCTCTTCAGTCTACCAATTCAAATTCTAATCTTTCCCACTAGTCCCCTCATGGCACACCTAGAAGTAATGTTTTACCAGCAATCCAGCATCTCTTAGCCCTGCCAAAAATACCACGTAAAACTAATCATCACAGTGGCATTGAAATTACCGTTACCCAGACCACTCCTTTCAAAGTGCTGAGTTTTCCCAGTGGCGTATTAGCTACACCAGCTAACGGATCTGCCAAATGAATTACATATGCATCTGTATCAGACATGACTCTTGAATTTCTGAATTCATTGTGCTTGGCTTTATTTTTCTAAGTGGACATGAGAACTAAATTATATGATCATGGCTCATCTTTTGTTTTGACTTTAAAAACAGTATATATTAACGTTACTGTATAACACATTATATGTATAAAATGTTAATGTATAGCATGCACTAAATAGTGAAATTTATACAATTGGAAAAAGATTTTATCTATATTTTTACTTCACAAAGGTACGAAAAACCTTTTCATAGATTTTTCTTTCTCTTTCTCCTCCTCTTCCACCCTGCTCTCCTCTTCCCCTTCTCTGTTTAGGTTTTTGGGCCTGTACAATTAAGATACTTCCTTTAAGTCTGGCTTTCTGTTCTGCTTTATATCATTGCATATTTGCCTGAGATATTATTCTTCAAAAGGTAATTTCAGGGGTGGTTATAAGAATGCAGTTTAAAGACTGTCTGGGGCACTTTGCGTTTAAATAAAACCACAATAGATTTTTTTGTTAATTTCTTTAGTCAAATTATTATCATCAGTTTCTTAGATACCTGGAATAGTCTCTTTAAGAAGTTCCTACAACTCATCCCCTCCAAACTAGTCTCTACACTGCAGCCAACAGAACCTACAAAACTGAATGATACTCTTGGAATAAAGAAGCAGAGACTTTCCTGTGACCACAAAACCCTGGATGATATTGTCACTGCCTCCATTATCGACCTTGTCCTAAACCCCTATTTCGTTCCCCCAAGCTAGCACCTCAGGATCGTTATTAGGGCTGTTTTCCACTTAATAAATTCTTAATTATTACTCAACTGTCAGATCAACTATCTCTTTTCAAGAGAAACCTCCTCTGGTGTCAGAGGCTGATTCCTTGTTACATGCTTTCATGCCATTGTGTGTATTACATTCATAGGTATCGTCACGTGTCGTAATTGTACATTTTTGTGTAGTTATTTGATTAATACTTATTTTCTTCCTTATACAATAAGATAAACTAAACCCATTTTCATTGTATGCTAGTGCCTTGCAGTAGTTGGTACATAAAAATCGCAAACCAAATAAACTGGTTATCTGAAAGAAATGTAGAGTCCACATTTCCAAGCATAATCACACCATTGAGATAAAGTATTCTTCATAAGTTTTTCAAGTTTTTATTCCACTGGCAAGATAGTAAAACAGCTATAGTATTGTGATCTTTATAAAATTAAATGTTAACTTTTAAAAGAAATTCTGGGGGCCAGCAAGTGGTATGGTGGTTAAAGGCATTAGACTCCCACATGGCTGACTGAGGTTCAAGTCCTGGACCTGGCAGCTTGCTTTCTCACTTACTGCCCCACCCCATCCCTCTGTGATCAAATTAAAATAAAAAATTAAATAAATTAAATAAAGTTAGATAAAATAATTATTTTAAAAAAGATATTCTGAATCATTTGATAGATACGAAATTCTATGTCACAGTAATTTAATTTACATTCATTTAAAGGAAAAGTTTTTGAATCTCATATTGGTCATTTGTAATGGTTTTTCTGAGTCCCCTATATGAGCATTGTTTATGTTTCTATTGTGGTGCTTTTACATTTTTTTTTTATCAATTCTTAGTGTTTTTAATATAATAAAAGTTTAGCTGGGCATAATTGTTTGCAGTTATTTTCCTTACAGTTAACATTTGTTCTTTTTTAAATTTAAATTTTAATTTACATTTAATCACATATATCTTTACAGTGTACATCATTGCTTTTTACAGCATGAGTACCATGCTCATCAGTCAAGTCAGACATCACTGTATATATTATCATTAGCAAATAGCTTTTAATTTTTTTTTGTCTATTATATGTACTTTATTTCTTCCCCTGTTTCCCTTCCTCCCTACCTTCCTCCATTACCCACCCCCATATTACCCCTATCCTAACTATATGGGGACATACAAAGTCTATCTTTCAGTCTGGCTTGCTTTGCTTAGCATTAAGTCTTCCATATTTGTCCACTTTGTATCAAATGTTAGGGTTTCATTGTTTTTTCTTTTTTTTTTTATAGCTGAGTAGTATTCCATAGAGTAAATATGCCACATTTTTTCAATTCGATCATCTATTTTTGGACATTTAGGTTGATTCCATGTCATAGCCATTGTAAATAATGCTGCAATAAACATGGAAGTGAAAGTGTTTTGTAACTGGAGATTTTTCTGTCCTTTGGATAAATACCTAATAGTGGAATTATTGTGTTGTATGGTAGTTTTATTTGTAGGTTTCTAAAGTATCGCCATATCATTCTCCAAGTGGTTGTACTAATTTGTGTTCCCTTATCACAACAGCCTCACCAGTACTTATTATTTATTTTTCAAATTTCAGCCATTCTGACTAGGGTAAAGCAGTATCTCATTGGGGTTTTGATTTGTATGTCCCTTATGGTAAGAGATGTCAAGCATGTTTTCATATGCTTTGGGGCCATTCATATGACTTCTTCGGAGAATTGTCTGTTCAACTAATTTTCCCATCTTTTAATTGTATTGATTATGGGGAGTGGAGGGTTAAATGCTTGAATTCCCTGCATATTCTGGTTAACACTCACTTATTTGAGGTATAGTTTGCAAATATATTCTCCTATTCTGAGAGTTGTCTTCTCACTTTACTTATCATTTCTTTCACTGTGCAGAAACTCCTCAGTCTAATATAGTCCCATTTGTCTATTTGTGGGACTACTGTTTATGCGTTGGGGATCTTCTTTAAGAAATATTTGCCTACTCCAAGGTCTCCAAGAGTTTTATCTGTGTTTTCCAACCAGTATTTTTATAGTTTGAGATTTTATGTTAAGATCATCAGTCCAAGGATCCAGTTTCCATCTTCTGCAGGTGGACACCCAGTTCTCCCAGCACCATTTGCTGAAGCAATTTTCTTTTTCCCACTGGATTGTTTTATGCCCTTTGTCAAGGAATAGTTGACTTGTGAAAAAAGAAAATATCTTTCACTATACCAGTAACCTCTTTGCCTGCTCTAGAGAAGGCAATCAACATTTAGTCTACTGTAGTAGAGTGAAAGTGAAACACCATTGGAATAGTGGGTTTTATTAGGGCTTCCTGCAGGACAGGGGCTCATCTGGCCCATACTGTCAAATTCTGTCAGACTTCACATGACCTGAAAAACAGCATACATTCTTCACACAGATGCTGTATATTTTTCTTTCTCCAGGCATAAATTGTCAGCATAAACTCAAGGCAGCATGTATATATGCTATCTAAACTCTTAAGTGTTTCATTTCTTGTGAATAAACACCAAAGTATAAAATGTGCTTCTTTCCTCTTTCCTGATTTCTGCTGAGAACTTCAAAGAGATGGAACTGATGTTTGAATTGTCACAATTTAAGGTGTGTGATGTGTCAGAGTTTTCAATCATGCTTCTTCAAAAGCTGGTTGAGAGGGTTTGGTGGCTATATATATATATATATAGAGAGAGAGAGAGAGAGAATCTGAAGAGGCAGGTTTCTGAGTGCATACTTGCTTCTAATACCAAAAAAAAAGGTGAATAAAACAATACGAAAAGATAGTATGGAACATTAATTTGAAGGTGATAAACTTAAGCTCTTAAATTCTAAACGTTTTGGTTAAAAACTAAAGGATTTCAAAATCAAGAGAAAATATCTTATAGGACCCAAGACAAAGATAATGTGACAGCAAACCAATTAAGAGTTGTAATGTGGGTGACCAAGTGCTTCATTTCATAAATCTCTTGTGCTAAGAATAATTTGACATGGTAGATCACAGGGTGCAAAGGATACTTACGCAGATTTTCTTTGTGAAAATTTCATAAAATTCCAATGAACTGTTTGTCTTCAAAGCACATGTACTTTCTTTCATTCAATTTTCACTGAAGTTTTGTTTTGTCCTTTAATGGGGTATTTTAATAAATATATTATAGGACTCTGCTTACATGGTATAGTTGAAAGAAACCTACATGGCTAAGTTTAACTCCAAATTCATTCAGGAATAAATTGTTAATTATCCAAGAGATATGTCTGATTTCTAGCCTAAGGAAATTTATGATTTTCTGAGTAGATATTGCCGGGGTCCAGCCTTGGTGGGGGTGGGTTGACTCCTCATAGGAGAAGGCACAGGTGAACAGAATTAGGCTAAAACCTCAATGCTTTTTAGCATGTTTTTAGCCGGCTACAGTCAGAGCAAAATAACTTCGGACCACAGCCCCGTGGCTATTAAAACATGCGTATTTATTGAGGGAGGTTTAGGAAGTAAAGGGGGCGAGGGGTAGTAAAAAATCTACTCTAAGGAACAGGGTATACAAAGCATGGAAACAGTAATTATAAAACATGCTGTTTGTCTTGTCAGATTAGGTAAAAATCAATCGCAGTTTTTAGGATGAGGAAGTCCGTTTGTCCATTGTATCTTCTTCTTAGATCTTGATTACTAGGAAGGGTCTTTTGAAGAGAGGGCTTGCAGGATGTTTGATAGCCTCAGTCCCAGGCCAGTTTGATAACTTCAGTTCCGGGCCAGGGCAGTAACATTGCTGATTAAAAAGACCTAGATAGAAATCTTGTTTTGTTAAGTAAAGACGCAGTTAATATACAGACTATCTGTATATTACAACAATAGAGGATGAGTCTATGATCTTATATGGGAAAGGAAGATGATCTTGTAGCTCAGGAGACAACACAGGATGTTTTATTAGCAGTTTTTCATAGTCAACAGCACATAGATGAGAAATTCTTTGTAGTTGAAAGCTACCTGTTGCTTTAGGTAAGAGCTCCCAGCTAAGTTAGTTAATCTTTCTCTGGAGCCCTCAGATTTGTTCATCCTGTCATCACCAGTCAGACTTTTCCTTTCTTAAAAAACCCATGGGTTTTTGTTTTATTTGCTGAGTCTGTCAATTAGTGAGTTCTTTTGTTTAATCTTTGGGTGAATGTGCTGACTTTGCCTAGCAGAGCTAACTTTGGCTTGTAGCTTTAGCAAGGTGTATTTACATAATAAAACTAGCCTTAAACTAACTTAATCTACATATGTTACTAACGCTAATTTGGCTTATACTAACTTAATCTTAACATATGTTAATTTTGGCTAAAACAGACAGGTGAGGGAAGACTCAAACTTCCTGCCCTCCTGCCCTCTTAGAAAACCACATTCCTATAAGATCACTAATTGGCTTTATTATAATGGTTGGGGGTGATATTTTACCCTTGCAGGGTACTGTAATAACAGTAAAACTCACAGCAGAGAAATTGACCACAGGCCTGTAAAACGACGAGGGTTAGTAAACCACCGGCCTTGTCTCACAGTTTCTTCCCAGCCCAGGCCTTGCCTTTAGACATGGGAGACAGCCTCTTTACCAGCTTGTGTTGTCTGCATGGTCCCATCAGAATATGACATGGAATATGAATGGACATGCACCAATTCCATGAAGTTAAGGTCAGAGTGATCCTAAACGTAGTAATCCAAGTGATGAGACAAAGAGGCATCTAGAGGTCAGAGATAGGTCAAGGAGTACTTCTTAGAGAAGTTTGAATTTTCTATAGGCCTCAAGAAAAAGGTAAAAGTTACCTCAGAGCAATAGAAAAGGCATTGCAGATAAAGAGGGCAGACATGGAATAAAGAGACTCCTTCCTGCTGGATAGGATACATTTAGTCAAAGCGAAGAGTTCATGATAGCGGTTGGAGGAAAAGAACCTAGAACACAGATTAAGTCACCTTCAAAAGTACTCAGGAATTAATCAGTTGAGAAACAGAATTTATTAGTTTCAATTTGTGCTTGGTGTCATGGTTAGGAATAATGGATTTCCCTGCTACTGAACTAGAATGAGAGTATTTAAAAAGGAAAATGTCAATTTTTTTATGTCTCTTTATATATGCATAAATGAAAATATTATTTCATACATTTTAAAAATAAAAAAGAATTTAAAAATGATGAAAACCTAGAGGCTTAAAGATTTTATTCAATGGGGAGTCACCAAAAATTTTGGAACAGATAATATATACTATGTTAAAAGAAATGTAACAATATTTAATAAAATACTAGTGTTCAGAAAGGGGAGTAGGAAGGAGGAGAGAAATAATTAAATTTGCTTTTTAATCTGGGTACTGAGAAAAATGTTATAATTGACAGAGATATTAAATTGAAAAGATTTTTCCCCACACAATATTAAGCTTGTTTGCATTTGAAGCTTCCTTTATTTTGGACTCAATCGATTAAAAGATGCTTCTCAAATTCTAACCTTAACTAAGGTCCTCTTTAACCCAAGTACATGCCTGACATTCTTACGTAGATGTGTACAAGGTATATCACTTTTTACACTGCCTAAAGGAGGTCTTAACTTCTACTCTTTATTCTTTCCTGTTACCGATGCCAACAAATGTCAACTCTTATCTACCCAATTAATTGTTCAGGTAAAAATTTTAGAGTCATCTTTGATTCTTCTGTTTCCTTCATTCCTACCATCATCAACAAATGCTTTTAGCTCAACCTGAAAAATATTTTTCACTTGTGTTTATTTCTCTTCATTTCTACCATTTTCATCCTATTCTGAGTCCCTGTTACCTAAAGCCTTTTTGTTATTGTAAAAGATTCCCAGTTGGTCGTTTCCCTTCTACTTATGTGCTCTATAATCTACACAAAAAAGTCAGAGCAATGCCATAAAATATGAGGCAGATTTTCTTCAAACCCCCAAAACAAACTCTTTAGTAGCCTCCTATTACATTTAGAACAAAATGTAAGTTTTTATTATGGCTTATCATGTCCTACATGATGTTACTTTTCCCTTACCTATAATTTCTTCCTTTGTAACTTGTTCTCTACGCTTTTGTCACATTGCCCTTTTAGAATGGCTAAAATATTTCTTTCCTTGGGGTCTTTGCCCTGTTCTCTCAGGCTTGAGTTCTTCGTCTCCAGATCTCTGCATATCTGGTCCTTTCTACCCAAACTTTTTTTTTTTTTTTGAGAGATTTTTGCTATAGGGTGCGTGTGCTTGCCAGAAAGACAGAAAGAGACAGAGAGGCAGAAAGCGAGAAATCACGCCCCGGGGGGGGATGGCCATGCTGCAATCCCTTCTCCTCCATTCTCTTCTCAGGATCTTGGGCATGCACACACACGCGCCTGGCGTGAGTTTAAGCCACAGGGTCCGGGACTCGAACCACGGTTGACTACATGGGAGTCCAGCAACATAGCCATTATGCTAACTGCTGGTCCATTTTTTCTCTTTTCTACCCAAACATTTTCAGTTCAGATGTCGTCTCCTGAGTAACATTAAATTATATGTAGCCTTTTCCCACCACCTCTCTCCATCATTTTCTATTACAGCACTCTATTTTATCACATACATCACTAATCTCATTCATTCTGTTAGTTTATTGCTCTCCCCTTAGCCCAATACCATTCCATTAAGGGAGATCTAGCCTATTTTACTCCTATGTGCCTTTGGTAATGTCTGGCATACATTGAGTTATCATCAGATATTTGATAAATGAACAAACAAAAAATTTCCTCTTGTACAAATCAATATAATTCTGGCTATAAAGAATTCCCATTGTCCCACTTGTCTATTTTTGCTTTTGTTGCCTGTACTTTTATAGTTTTATTGTATAATTAATTTCTATATCAACACCCTGAAGAGTCCCCGCATGTTTTCTTCTAATAACTTTGTAGTTCAGATTTTGTATTTAAGTCTTTAATCCATTTGGAGTTGAATTTTGTATATGGTGAGAAACAGAGGCGGTTCTCTGTTCTATTGGTCTAATTTTTTTCTTGCCACTACTGTACCTTTCCCTTGGTCACTAGAGCTTAACAGTATATTTTGAAATCTGATAGTATTATGCTTCCTGCTCCATCCCTTTTACTCAGACTTGTTTTGGCTATTTGGGTTTTTCTATGATTCCATGCATATATATGATGGTTATTTCTATTTCTGTGAAGAAGGTCATTAGTATTTTTACTAATCTTGCATGAAATCTGTAGATTGATTTCAATAAGAGATATTTTAACAATGTTGATTCTTCCAGTTAATGAAAACAGGGTGTCTTTCCATTATTTTGTATCTTCTTCAATTTCCTTCTTTGGTTTAAAGTTTTTGTAATATAGATCTTTCATCTCCTTGGTTAAATACATTCCTAGGCATTTTGTGTTCTTTATACCTACTGTAAATGGGAATGCCTTTATAAATTTCTTGTTCGAGGGACATCAGGTGGCATAGTGGTTAAGGTGCTGGACATTCCCACACAGTTGACCACGGTTCAAGTCCTGGATGTAGTGGCTTGCATTCTCACTTTCCCTCTCTCTCTTTGTGTGTCTCTCTCTGGTCAAATTAAAATAAATGAATTAATAAGTAAAATTAAATAATTATTTTTTTAAATTTCATTTTTAAGCTATTTTATCATTGGTGTGTAAAATTATACATAAACAAACTTCTGCACAGCAAAGAAATAATCAGCAGAATGATGAGGCAAGACATGGAATGGGAGAAAATATTTGTATATTCTACATCTGACAAGAGATTACTAACCAGAATATACAAAGAACTTAATCAGCAGAAAAAAAATATGGATATATATATATATATATGTATATATATATACAAATTTAAAAATGGGAAAATGGAGCCAGCAGGTGGCGTGAAGGTTAAGGATCTGTATTTCACATAGTTAACTCCATGATTCATGTTCCAGACTCAGTGGCTTGAAAATCAAGCAAGTATGTGTGTGTGTGTGTGTGTGTCAAATCCTGAGAGGGGTATGGAGGACCCAAAATCCTGAGAGGAGACTGGAGAAGAAAGGATTGAGGATTACAGTATGGCCATCCTCCCTGAGGGGAGGTGTGAGGTGGTGATTATCTCTCTCATCTTTGTTTCTCTTGGAAAAAAAAAAAAGAAAAGAAAAAAGAAGGAAAAAAGAGAAAAAATGAGAAAATAATCTGAATAAACAAACAAACAAAAAAGACATACAAATAGCCAAAAAGCACATGAAAAAAATGTTCAGTATCACCACTCATTGGGAAAATTCAGTCAAAACTGTAATGAGACATCATCTCACCCCAGCTGGAATGGCTGTTATCCAGAAGACAAAAAATGTCAAATGCTATTGAGAATGCAGAGAAAGGGGCATTCTTTTCCTCTGTTAGTGGGGATGTAAAGTAGATAGTTATTAAGGAAAACAGAATAGCGGTTCCTCACAAAATCCAAAAATGGAACTACAGCATGATCCAGAAATGCCACCACTATGTAAACATTAAGCAAGTGGAAATCGTAATGACATGAAGAGATCCACATCTCAATATTCATTGCGGCACTATTCAATAACCAATATATAAAATCAACCTAAGTGTCCATCAACAGACTAATGGAGAAAGAATACGTGATACACACACACACACACACACACACACACATACACACACACACTCCCACACGCACAAGAAATACCAATTCTGTCAAAAAAAACGATCACCAAAATGCTGTCATTTGGGGTTAAATGGGAGAACCTGGAAGATACTTGTTAAGTGAAATAAGCCAGGCACAGAAAAAGAAATACCATATGTTATCCCTAATATGTGAAAACTGAAAAACAAAAATCTCAAAGAGAGAGAGAATGATTACTAGAGTCAGGAAAGGATGCCAGGGGTGGGTGTGGAGGAATGTGGACTAACTGAAACAAAACTACATATAGTGAAGAAGAAAAATGTCTAGTGTTACAAAGTGTAGTAGGGTGAATACAGTTAACAACTTACTGTACATGTCAGAGTACCCCCAAAAAAGGCGGTTTGAATATTCCTAACATAAAGCAATGACAAACGGCTGGGATGATGGGTATAATAATTACCCTGATTTAATCAGTACATATTCTACTTATGCACTGAAAAATCATGCAGTGCTCACACAAATAAATATAATTTTTTCTGTCAAAATGTTCTAAAATACATTTATTAATTTCTTTGGAATCCTTCCAAAACATCAGTGGTCTACATAGTAACAATTACAAGGCATTCATATGCTCAACTTTTCATATGTACAATTTTTATCTTGATAAAAATATTCTGATTCTGTGCCAGGCTCAAGGATGGGAAAATGTACATGTTTCTGCAAGGGTTGCTAAAGAGCCAGGGGTTTCCCCTTCATAATGGAATACTCTTTTTTAAAAAATTTATTTATTTATCATAAAAATCTTACTTATATTACATTGAATCACATATAACTTTACAGTGTATTACATTTCTTTTTCCAGAAGGAATATCATGCATGTCAGTCAATACAGAGATGTTAAAATCCCCATTTCACCACCCAATAGCTTTTCATTATTTTTCCCAATCATCATTACATAATGGAATACTCTTTACCAGGAAGGAAAACCAGGAAGGTAAAATTGTAAGAAACACATGGAGATATTTGTAAGCAGTTGTGCTCCCATTCTGCAGGCTCTGTGAGCCCACTCCACACCCTGGCTGGTGGGCTGCTGCTTTCTATAGAATGGGGAGAAACCCCAGCTTATGCTTTGTTACAGAAGGACAGGTGGCTTGAGAGACAGCAGGATTCTGGTTGCCAGTGTGACAAGCTCTCTCATACTCTGCTCCTGAAGGGCAGAGACCACGCAATAAATAACCACCAAAACCACTGTCAAGCCTCTAGCCGCTTCTGAAGAATTTACAGACAGCGCTGAGCAATGAGGTAGGCTGGGTGAATTACACCGAGTTGAAGAAAACAGAACAGGGATGGTCGAGTGCCATGAGAACAAAAGGGTATCAGCTCCCACACAAACCATTGTGCCCTGTGTGACTGGTTTAAACAGAACTCTGACAGCAAAAAAGGGAACTGAAGGAGGAAAAAAGGAGCAGGCCATCCCCTTACCTCTCATTTTTTAACTCTCTGGGGAAGGAATGAAATGCTCCTCCCAGATGAACCATGTAGTACATTGGTTATCTCATTCTTCCACCATTAAGAATCAGTTCTGTCATCATCAGCACAAGCTCACTTCAGAAAAAGCAATGTGTTGTAGCAATTACCAGGTCACACTCTAGATCCCGTATGTACCTGGACTCAAATCATGGTTTAAACATCTAGGGCCATAACACCTTTACAGTGGAAATGTTTTACTACCACGAGGTAAGACTGTGTAGAGAAGATAGACAAGTCATTTAAAATGTGTATGCATAAGGCTGTGTAAATAAGATGGACTATTCATGAAAAGCTTAATTCAGCATCTGGGCCATAGAGTTCTCAATGAGTAAGAATAAAATATGCACAAAATATAAAATTACTCTTTTATGGCTTAATCTGTATTTTTCCCACCCAAGGGATGAACCAAATAGCTTAAATAAACATTATTTTCTCCATAAAAAGAGTCTATTTGGTGCTCTAGCTTTGAAAGAAATTGAGGATCTTAAGAAAACTATTATTCTATATTTAAAATATGTATAGGTCTAGAGACCCATTCCCCCAATATCATACATGAGCTATAGAATTTGATAACTAAAAGTAATAACTAGTTATCAAATAGTGAATGAATAAATATAATTTTAGAATTAAAACAGAAACTTTATTCCAATATAATGAACTGCTATTTTCCCACTCACCAGTTTGAAACAATGAAAAGCTGAATAATGCTTTTTGATGATAAAAATAATGTGTACACTGGGTAATGATATTGTGTACACTGTTGTGAGAAGCATAGATAAATATATATTATCTGAAGCATAGTTTCTCAATATGTACAAAATGCTTTTAAAATGATTCCCATTTGGTCTAGCAATTCCATTTCTGAAAATTTCTCCTAAAGGCTCTATCAGAAGAGTTTCACAAAAATACATACACAAGTATCTCAGCTGAAGATTTTTTTCTAAACAATAAAAGTTAACTAGCTCTTCATTATTTGAGAGCTGGCTAAATAAATTGAGGTATATATTTTATAGACAATAAGGATAATAATATAGCTTACATTGCCTGACACGATACTGATTGTGATAACATTCATTCTAAAATTAAGAAACAAGATAAATTATGCTATCATTTTTATTACTAATAATTTTTATGTATATGAATGGAGAAATGCTTGGAAAGATATACTACAAAATACTACCTTTGGTTTCTATTGGTTATAGGATTACAGTTTATCTTTATTTTCTTTATACATTTGTATTTTGTGAAAGAGAGAGATAAAGAGAGAGAATAGACATGAAGGAGGGGAGAGAAAAAGACCTAGTTTTGACAGTGTGACATTGTGATCTTCTGCCCCAGTCTCCCAGTTAACTAGGATTCCAGGGGTACCCCATCACACCTGACCTATGTAGATTGGTCTGGGATCTGGATCCAGACCTCCTACATGACTCCAGACTTGCATAGTGGCATCTGACCATCCCCCCTGGGGGGTGATTTCTAGCTTTCTGTCTCCCTATCTCTGTCTTTCTGGTGAGTGCACGTGCCCTATAGCAAAAACCTCTCAAAGAAAAGAAAAGAAAAAAGAAAAGAAAAAAAGAAAAGAAAAAAGAAAACAGAAGAGAAGGAAAAAAAGAAAAGAAAAGAAAAAATAAAAGAAAAAAGAAGAGAAAAAAGAAGAAAAGAAAAAAGAAAAGGAAAGGAAAGGAAAGGAAAAGAAAATAAAAGAAAAGAAAAGAAAAGAAAAGAAAAGAAAAGAAAAGAAAAGAAAAGAAAAGAAAAGAAAAGAAAAGAAAAGAAAAGAAAAGAAAAGAAAAGAAAAGAAAAGAAAAGAAAAGAAAAGAAAAGAAAAGAAAAGAAAAGAAAAGAAAAGAAAAGAAAAGAAAAGAAAAGAAAAGAAAAGAAAAGAAAAGAAAAGAAAAGAAAAGAAAAGAAAAGAAAAGAAAAGAAAAGAAAAGAAAAGAAAAGAAAAGAAAAGAAAAGAAAAGAAAAGAAAAGAAAAGAAAAGAAAAGAAAAGAAAAGAAAAGAAAAGAAAAGAAAAGAAAAGAAAAGAAAAGAAAAGAAAAGAAAAGAAAAGAAAAGAAAAGAAAAGAAAAGAAAAGAAAAGAAAAGAAAAGAAAAGAAAAGAAAAGAAAAGAAAAGAAAAGAAAAGAAAAGAAAAGAAAAGAAAAGAAAAGAAAAAAAGAAAGAAAAAAGTCATCTGGGTTTCCAGAAACATTTCTCCCTTGATATATGATAAAAAGAGATACCAATGTATTGGAAACACACAAAGAGAAAGCATGATGGTAATGAGAACACTTTGAAAATTTACAGGTGTAACTACAAGATATAATTCGAATCAAAAGGAGCAAGAAACAATAGGAGGACTGGTAAATGCATGTTTTTAAGACTTATGCTGAAAATTCATTTCTTCTTTTTTAAACCAGCCAAAACATTTTGAAGTGCAGTTTTTTTTCCCACTGCAACTCATGTCATCCCTAACACCTTAGATCACCTGCCTCTTGCCTGCCTGGGTGTTAGTTAAGTGGTAGGGGGACCGGCAGTTAGCATAATGGCTATGTCGCTGGACTCCCACGTAGTCGACCACGGTTTGCATCCTGGACCCGGTGGCTTAAACTCACGCTGGGCGTGTGTGCGTGCACGCCCAAGAGCCCAAGAGGAGAATGGGAGAGAAGGGATTGCGGTGTGACCATCCCCCCTGGGGGGTGATTTCTCACTTTCTGTCTCTCTGTCTCTCTCTATCTCTCTCTGTATGTCTGGCGAGCGCCCGTGCCCTATAGCATAAACCTCTAAAAAAAAAAAAGTGGTAGCAGCCACTGAAAGAGAATTCAAATGTTGGCAATAAAAATTATTTTTCACTTGAGTTCCTTTTCTCCTTTCTCTGAGTCACTGTGAGTTTAGTTGATGATTTTGATGCCATTTTGGACTGAGCGAAATGTACAGCTTATTTCATGGTATGTTTAGAATCAGGTCTATCCTGCCAAAGTGAGTAAGAAAGTTGGATAAATATGAGTAGCACAGACAATTCCTCTGGAAATTTCTAAGCATAAAAATTTCTTTGTCTATCTGAATTACCTGAATTATTATAAATTGTTCATTTGCACACACATACAAAAAATGATTCCCCTTTTGACAAAGTCTTCACATTTCAGGGAACCAAATGAGTTTATTTTACTACATGCCATCTGTTTGAAATGTGTTGACCAAAATAACATATTGAAGAATATGGTGAGGCATAGTGGAAGAGTCTTCACTACCTAAGACTATGTGAGTTCCCCACGTGTACAAGGAAATACCAAGCAAGCTTTGTGGGGTTGTTTTGTTTTGTTTTTAATTTGTCAGAGAACACATACACTTGCCAGAGAGAGGCAGAGAGAAAGAGAGTCAGAGAGGGAAAAAAAAGTGAAATAACATCTCCCATAGAAAATGGTCACACTGCAATCCCTTCTCCTTTATTTCCCCCTCCTTTCAGGATATTGAGCACACATGCACACTTGCCCTGCATGTTTTTCAAACTGCTGGGTCCTGGACTGAAACCGCATAGTTGACATGTGGGAATCCAGCTATCTTAACCATGATGCCATGGGTTCACCCTCAAACAAGGTTTAAATGCGTCCTAAGTCAATGTTTAAAATTAAAGTTGAGTAAATAATACACAAAATATATTCAATATTTATAAATGTCTCTGTATTAATCATATAGAACATATTACTTCATTGATAATTTATTAATGATAAACTAAGCTGTACCACACACTTATTCCACATCAGGTCTTCTGCTAAGTGCTTTTTTACAATGTAATTCTACCTAGTCTGATGAGAAAGATATCATTATTATTTCTATATATAGTTAAAAGATCTTAAAGAGGTTAGGAGACCTACACAAGGGAAGATAACGTAGCACATAACTAAACTAGAATTTGATTTTATGCAGTCTGACTTCAGAGCCTTGTTTTTAACTACCAGGCACTAATGAACTACAAAGAAGCTGAAGACATGGTCTCATCTCCATGGAATTTCCCTTTTGGAATAGAGCAGCTGCCTAGAGAGAATGGGCTGAGAAGAGGGCTGGTCCACTTTGAGAGGCATCCAGTTTTTTGTATTCCTGAGCTCAGATTCCTAATGATAGAAAAATCCTAAAAATAAAAAAAAAAAAACACAAAATGAACTCCTAATACTAAAAAATGAGTTAAACAAGGTTATAGGATAAACCAAGTATATTTCAATGTACTATCAGTAAACACTGAAATTAAGCAATACCATTTACATTTTACTCCAGTGAAAATTAAATACTTAAGTACAATTAATAAAACATGCATAGGACTTACATTAAAAATAAATAAAATTCTGATTGAATAAATCAAAGACTTAAATTTATAGAGAAACATTCTGTGTTCATGGATTAGGAGACTCAACATAGTAAAGTCCATTCTTCCAAATTTATTGCATAGAGTTTTATTCTTTTTCTCTTCTTTCTTTTTTCTTTTCTTCTTCCTTTTTTTTTTTTTTTTTTTTTTTTTGCTATATGGTGTGTACACTTGTCAGGGAGACAGAGAGATAGAAAGTGAGAAATCACCCCCCCACACACAGGGGAGATGGCCACACTGCAATTTCTTCTTCTCCAGTCATCTCTCAGGATTTTGAGCATGAATGCACACACATGTGCCTGGTGTGAGTTTTAAGCTATTGGGTCCAGTTCTTGAATAGTGGTCAACCATGAGGGAGTCTAGTCATGTAACCATTACATCATCTGCTGGTCCCACGTATAGTTTTATCTCGGTTAGTTACAAACAAAACCCCAATGTTTTCATAGATAAGGACAAGATTATTATAAAATGTATATCAAAAAGCAAAGAAGAACAAGAATAGCTACAACAATACTGGGGAAAAAAATTAAATGGGAGGAATTAGTCTACCCAACTTTAGCAATATTTTATACCAACTCGTAATACCCTGACTGGTATTGGTGGAGAATACTTAAACAAATAAGTGAAACAGATTAAAGAAGACAGAAATAAACTCAGATAAATATGTCTGATTTTTTTGGGGGGTGACCATTGGGTACATGTGCTCACTGGAGAGAGAGACAGAAAGGGAAGGTGAGAAATTACCCACATAGGGGGGATGACCATGCCACAGTCCCTTCTCCTGCATTCTCCTCCTAAGATTTGGGCATGTTCACACACATGCCTGTTGTGATTCCCAAGTCACTGGGTCTGGGACTCAAAATGTATTTGCTCATGTGAGAGTCCAGCGCCTTAACCACCATACCACCTGCTGGCCCACCTAACTGATTTTTGATAAGATACTCAAGCATTTGAGTGCGGGAAAGACAATTTTCTCAAAAAATGGTACTAAAGTGACTGGATAACCACAGGTTAGAAAAAAAAATAACCACATCCTAAGGTTTATATCTTATACAAAAAATCATTCAAAAGAAATCATAGACAAAAATGAAAAATATGATATTATAGGAATTTTATTAAAATATAGAAGAAAATCTTTGGAATCTAGACCTAGACAAAAAGTTACTAGATTTGGCACCAAAATTATAATCCATAAAATAAACTATTAACAAATTAGACCTCACCAAAGTTATAAATTTGTTTGTAGAGAGAATAAAAAGATAGATTATAGACTGAAATACCATGTTTTTAACAACATATTGAATAATAGATTAGTATACATGATATATAAAGAACACTCAAAACTCAACAATAAAAAACAATAAACTTAAATTTTAATTAAGTTAGATTATGAGTAAAGGACATGAAGGCAAATTAACTGCACCTGTGCCCTATAGCAAATAAATAAATAGATTTCTGAAATCAAGTTCGTTATATACATCTTTGATGAGTTTTTACTTCCTAAAAAAGAGTATCTCCACAAATATGCCTTTGTCTATACTACCAAAATGGAATACCTGGAGATTATTTCAAATCCAGGAAAATAGGCACATCTAAGTATGGAGATATTACATTGAGCAAAATTAATGTTTGCTCTTTAATAGTCTCTACATGGGTCTTCAACCTAGCCCAAGACAGCATGTCCCCAAAATGTTATAGATAAAGGATTGGTTTAAAATTAAATTATAAACTTGTGTAACAACAGAGACACAGCAGTAATACAACACTCTGTGATGCTGGACTCAGGGAAGATTCGAGGCTTACATCCAGGGATCTCTTGCAGGTGCTGAGCATGTGTCTGTGATCTGGACTGACTGAGACTAGGGGTGGATTGCAGCATGAAGACCCTGTTGGGGTTGCAGTCTCTCTCTCTCAGAAAATAAATAAACTTTAAAAAGGTAAATTAGAAACATCTACCTTCTCAGCTTATTAAAGCATCAAAGAAATATTTCCTTTCTAGCTGTTTTTGATATTTTCACAAAGCCAAGCTTTTTCCATGCCCTACTTCTCAGCAGGGGGGATAACTCATATGTACAGCAAGTCTTTCAATTCGTTTAGCTTCATCAACATTGGATTTGGCTTAGTTGTTAGAACTAAAATATCTACATGACATTTGGGGCACATTTCTTCTTCTGTCACAGTTGATGGACTCTAAATCAGTCTGAATATGAATCCATTGATCCTTCAGAAAGCTATTCTGTACTATATTGCATTCACAGAATTTTGTAAAAAATAATTTCTTCTATTAAAAAATCTACAAGGTCTTAAGGAATTGAAAGAAGCAAAATTGTTATTTAAATGCCATATGACTTGTAAATTCACAAATGTTTTTCTTGGAACAGTTATATTATTATTCTGAGTGCACCTTACATAGTTACTGATATATATAACAATAAGGTAACATAATTCCATATACATAATTCATATATTGTGATATATACATAAAATTGAAATAGATGAGAGTCTGAAGTGTCTACTCTTGTGATTCTATACAACTAACTATAGAAACCATTCTATATGTTTAAATATAAATGTGGGGCCCACTGACTGTCTCTAAATTTAAAAATGTTAAGGTGTAGGGAGACTGTGTGAAGATTTTTGAAAATTGTAATACATGAGTTCTCCTAGAGAGTTTAAAGAATATGGAGAATTAGAACTCACTTATGTCCTTTATGACATTATGGGTTTTGATTGGGTCTTAGTATGTGCCACATACCGTCTTGACACTAAGGAGAAATAAGGACAAAAAGGCAGTGACCTTCAAGTAGAGTGCTAAGTTCTGTGATAGAGGTTAAGTACTGAATGCTGTCAGTGAACACGGGAAATAACCAAACCTAACCTTCAGTTTAATTTTTACATGCATGCTATATAATTTTGAACTCAGAATCCCATCTAAACAGGAAAATCCACTATGCCACTTCATAAACGTCACATGGATCTCCCTCCAAGTTTCCCGTTCTTGGGCTACTAGTATACATGGATATCTTTAGGAAACAACTGACAATCCAAATCAGACAGCCTGGTGTTTAGGAGACATGGGAACATCGCTACTCAGGAGAGAATAGAAGTAAGAACGGACCCACCAAAAAATGGCTGATATACCCTACAGGTTCAGCA
>NW_006159564.1:58750-99941 GCF_000334495.1 Tupaia belangeri chinensis
GAGTTTTTCTGTCCCTAATAGTCCAGACCAGTGACTTGCTAGAATTTACTCTGAACCATGTTACATGACAAATGGAAATTCAGTTGCACTCCCTTGAAAAACAGGCTTCCTGGGTGATGAGAAACAGATATGATAAGAAAATTTGTCAAAGTTTTATCCCAAATGTGTAAGAGACAAGAGAACAGCCTTGTTGGAGTATTCTCAACTGAGTATTCTCATGAGCAGAGTGACCTTAGGTTCCCCATGTAAACCCAGCTTTCCCTGCTCCAGACTCCTGGACTGTGCTTGTGTCTGGTTTGTCTGATTTGATTATGAGTCCCCTGGGCAAGAACTTTGTCTAATTCTATGTTCTCCAGAGCACCTAGCCTACTGTTGGCACCACTCAATGCCAAAGAACACTCAATCTCTTTTAACTAATAATAGGATTGACTTTTCAACTCATTGTGATGAGTTTTCTGTCATCTTTATGCCAATATTCTTTCGGATTTGTATTTCATACTTGTGACTACAGAGAAAGCTTCATGTGTTACTGAATCACCTCTGGATCTTCTTTTCAGGAAATGTAGGCATGAGGTTGAGTGGTTTTCAACCGCGAGTTTTGGGAACACAGACTGCTGAAATATGCTAGGCTACACGGAGGGGAAATGTTTCTGAAAGCATCATTTTTTTTTCAGCAGTCATGGGGATCTGTGTGAGCCAAGGATACAGACTGGTTAGCAGATGTGACCATAAAACCAGCAGGTCCCTTTGATGCAAATATTTCACTTTAGTTTCCCTGCTCCCAAGGAAAACGGTCAGCTTTTCATTATATTGATAAGGCCTTTTAATTACACTCCTTTAATTGTACTTTTCCTTTGCCTTAGTATTCATTTAAATACCTAAATTTCTCTTCATGTTATACGAGCCATTGTGCCGATTTTTATAGTCATCAATCAGATATTACACACAGAATTTCATAGCACACACAAAAGAAAGATTTTTCTTAATTCAACTGAAACTGAAAAATGCATAAAGAAAAGATACTTTTATGACAACTTTATTCTTGTGATTTAACGTGGCTCATAATTTTTGTTGAAAGTCAGATATGATGTATTAGGTATGAAAAACATAGGTAAATAGGCCTTTAATGTGAAGTTTTATGCTAGTCTGATGAGGAGTTGGGCTATATTTAAAGGTTTTGTTGTAGCTGCACATACCAGAGGCATCAAATGACTCCCTTGCCTTTGGTTTTACCTCCTCTGTTGTTTTGGGGGCTTCCCGAAGAACTCTCCCTCAGAGACAGTCTGATTCTTTTAGCTTCTTTACCCATAATCCACAGCTATTACACTTTCAGTAGGTGTGCTGGTGGGGTAGGAGAGGGAGGAGGGGCACACTATCATCTGATAATTAAATCTTACTGTTTAAGGATCTGAGTCATTAGTTTGTGACCATAACAAGTATTTCTTCACTTTACTACTCACTTAAAGAAAACAAGTGCTCTAGAAAGGTGTGATAAGCATATTTTACCCCAGAAACTACACTTTCGCAGCAGTAAATGATCTGGGTGAGTTACTTTTTGCTTTTTTGTACCAAAGCCACAAGATCATTTTCCTTGGCTCTTTACCATAAGAACCCCATGGGATTCCGAAAGGTAAGATTCATGAAAGTATGGGGGATGCCTAAGTCTGTGTCTTCCAGAAGTTTCTCATTCTCATGGTAATCTACACTCAGATCTACATAAGTGTTGGGGCTATAGGGACTGCCACTAAGGTAAGCCAATCTTGACAGTGATTTTTTTTTTTTTTTGGAGAGGTTTTTGCCATAGGGCGCATGCATTTGCCAGACAGACAGAGAGAGACAGAGAGACAGAAAGCAAGAAATCACCCCCCCGGGGGAGATGGCCACACCGCAATCCCTTCTCCTCCATTTTCCTCTTGGGATCTTGGGCACGCATGCACACGCACCCGGCGTGAGTTTTAAGCCACCGGCTCCGGGACTCAAACTGTGGTCGACTACATGAGAGTCCAGCAACATAGCCATTACACTAACTGCTGGTCCCAGTGAGTTTGCCTACTTTAGGGGTAGCAGTTTCACCTGCAACCTCAGCTCTCCCTGCCAGGAAGAAAGGTCACTGATTTTCAGTATGTAAGTTTTTATTTTATAATGGCAGAAATGATTTCTAAGTTTTATGCATGGTGGAGCTGAGCCATTATATGATTTTTTTTCACAGGTAAAAATAAATTTGATAAGGAGATTAAAGTATTGCTACAAATAATTGAGCTAAAGATTATTTAGAATTATCTTCAAAGTTTCTTTTTAATGATAAAGTTAACTAAATAGGACAACTGAATGAATAGCAGAGCTTGGCAAGATTATCACTGGTCAAATTTGGGACAATTTGTGCATTATAACAAATATGGGTGGGATAGGTTATAACACATTGTATAAAAATGAATTCGTTAGTTCATGATGATGTCAAAAAATTGCAATTACAAGTGTGGAGCAGGGGGAGAATGAAAAGGTCTTCTTTTTAGAAAAAAATACTGTTAAATATGGAAGAAAGAGTAAAATTGGAAAATCACCATGTACTCACACCATAGATTAATTTAATAAGTACATATTAATAAGTGTAATAGGAATTTAAAAATTCATAGAAAATGGAATTAAAGCATGAGTTTACTTTGCTGCAAAAAAATCGGAAATGGGGACCAGCAGTTAGCATGACTATGTCGCTGGACACCCACGTAGTCGACCGCGGTTTGCGTCCTGACCCGGTGGCTTAAAACTCACACCGGGCGCGTGTGCGCGTGCGTGCCCAAGATCCTGAGAGGAGAATGGAGGAGAAGGGATTGTGGCATGGCCATCCCCCCTGGTGGGTGATTTCTCGCTATCTTTCTGTCTCTCTCTGTCTGTGTGGCGAGTGAGTGCACGTGCCCTATAGCAAAAACCTCTCTGGAAAAAAAAAAATCGGAAATGCATTGTTTTGTTTTGTTTGCAATGTGCATTTCCTGTCAACTATTTGAAGATTCTCTCATACCAAAACCATTGGGTTTAGGATTACCAGAGAACAGGATATTTGCAAAGTCTCAAAGTACCATCCCAGAAGTTTGTTTTTGTTTTTGTTTTTGTTTTTTCCTTTTTTAAATCACAAAGTGGGAGAAGCTTTATAAGAAAGGAATCTGACAAACACACCTTAACTAAATAATCAAACTTAAAAATTCTCCATAATGAGTCAGCCAGTGGTGTAGTGGTTAAGTCAAGTGGATTCCACATGGTTGACTGAACTATTTTAGTCCCAGACTTGGTCCAGTGGGCCTGAAAAACACATTGGTATGTGTGTGTGCATGCCCAGCAATCCCAAAAGGAGGAAGAAAGGCAGGAGAGAAGATTGTGGCGTGGGCGTGACCATCACTCATGAGAGATGCTCTCTCTGTCTCTCTGTCTCTCTCTCTCATGAGCATACATACACTTTGGCAACTTGCTTTTGTTTTAAATTTCCCAAACTGAGATACACTGGTATGTCATAATATCCCGATAGTATACTCGGTGAAGGGCAGAGCATCACATATGTTACAGTCTTTCCAAAAATGTTTTACATGAACCTAGCCATGCGAAAATACTCATTTTTAAGGACAGTGTTCAAAACAATGCATTGTACTCTTTAAAAATATTAATTTCATGAAGGAAAAAAATTTGAAAACTTTTAAATTAAAGAAAGAAAAATTCTAGTAAACTAAATGCAATGCATGATTCTGCATTGAATCATGGAAAGAAGACCATAAATAAAGGATTTTACTGAGGAAACTTTGGAAATTTAAATATGACTTGCATTTAGATAATAGCAGTCTATCAAGGCTAAATTTCCTTAGTGATAACGATATTATGGTTTGTGGGAGAATGTTTTCATTTTAGGAGAGAAACCTTGGAGTAATTGACAGTGAGTGTCTTGATGTTTGCAACTCTCAAACTGCTGAATGTGAACAATTAGTGAGTCTAATTGGAGAGTCTTCATTGTAACTTTTCTGTAAGTTTGAGGTAGTCAAAATAAAAACAGAAAAAGTAAATAAAATGAGTGACAGTAGTAATAATTACTACAAAATAAAATGCCTTATACTTATGGGTGTTAGTCATTGTAGTGAAAAAAATTAAGCTGACTTTGGATCAATAAACACAAAGGAAAAGCTTTTAAGATTCTGTATGCGAATCTTTTGCAAATGAGGCCCCAATTAGAGTAAAATAATCAGCCAAGTACAAGAAACATAAAGAATACAGTAGATAGTCCAAAAACTATTGCAAAAGACATAGAAATTTACAAGGACTTTGGCATAGAGTGGTAGGAAATTAAAAGTAACATTTTGGATGCAATAAACTCACATAATTTTATTTATTGCTGCATAAACATGAAAATGCCAATAAAATGATTAACATCAAATATAAATAATTGCAATAAAAGTCCTCTTACCTTAATTAAGAACTTTGCACAAGCTATTTTCTTGAAAATGCTGTCATTTCACTGTACTGGTTACTTTGACAACATGTGAAATAATGAGAACATACACTAAGTCTTGGCTCTGAAACTTTCCCTAAACAGGGCACTTTTAAAGACTCCTCACTTGCGAGTGATGGTAAAGTGATTAAAACTATGGCAAAACCCAACATAAAGGTCAGACTGAGTATTGCCAACTGCTTGTAGCTTTCGTAAAATGTGCCTGAGTAATGTTTTTAGCCTTCCACATCACCTCTGCTACTTCCAGCATGTGCCAAGGCCCCAGGGGAAGTTTAGTCAGCGTGTTCAGAGACACAGTGGGAAAGTAATAAGGGGGTAGGGAATTAATTATCTTATCTATCCAGGGTAAAAAACCCTCCTGTATTAAGACATGTTTCCTAAGTAGCTTATTTCCAATTAGTGCCATTTATGAACTATCTTTGCCCTAAGGGATTTTAGGAGCTTGATAAAAGCCTTACTTAGCAGCAGATACCATAATCGGCTCTATAGTGTAGACATTGTCACAGGGTACAATAATTTTTTTGTTTGTTTTGTTTTGGAGAGGTTTTTGCTACAGGGTGTGTACCCTCGCCAGACAGAAAGAGAGAGAGAGAGAGAGACAGCGAGAAATCACCTCCCAGCAGGGGATGGCCACACCACAATCCCTTCTCCTCCATTCTCTTCTCAGGACCTTGGGCATGCACACAACATGAATTTAAGCCACTGAATCTGGGACTCAAACTGCGGTTGATTACATGGGAATCCAGCAACATAGCCTTTACACCAACTGCTGGTCCCCATAGGTTATAATAATTAACTCCTGAAAATGAAGTCTTGCCTTCCTCTCAACCACACTCCAAGAACAAGGAGTCTGTTTTTAAGGGTTACGTCACAGTAGGAAAAGGGGACAACGGCTTTCAGAAAGGATGGCTACACAGAAGGATCAAAGCCAGGGATGAAGGTTCCTGTCCCTCCAAACCTTGTTCTTTCTTACATGCTCTTTCATTCTAGAAATGAAGCAGCAAGGTGGTGGTGAGGATCAGGTAAGGCAGAAATCAGTCAGAAATCACCCCCTTGAATGTTTAGACTTACGTTTTCTTTTCAATTCCCATTTTCTCCTCCTGGAGCAGAAACAGGATATACAGACATCCAAATCTGTGGAAGGGAAAAACTAAGACTGGGTGCGGGAATCCTTAATGTCCTAGGAATGTTCCTGGATTCTTGTTTCAGCAGAAAGATTACTGCTCTGGGCTGAGTGGAACCTGGATAAACATCAACAAGTTTCAAGACACTTTTAACTCTAGTTTCTGTGTTCTTGGTATAAAACATGGGCTTTGGAGTAAATAGTTTGAGGGTTAAACCCAAGTTTTACTGTTGCTTTTTGTTTGACCTTAAAGTTAATTAACCCCTAAGAATATCAGTATCTCCTGTTAAAAACAAGTGGGGTTTTTGAGGTGGCTCTAATTAGCTGTCACTTAGGTTAGTGTGAGGATTAAATGAGATCACGTCTGAAGGTTTATCATCGTCCCTGACAGTGGTAAGGGATCATGGAATAATGGCTGGCCACTACCTCACCACGAGGAAGGGCAGGGAACATGGTCTTTCTTTCTTTCAAATCTGTTTGTGAAGCTACAATATGAGTTATGAAGGCTGTGACATTCAGCCTTCTCTGGCTTCCTGTAATGTTGGGCACACCACAAACACTGACCCTATACAAAAGTCTAAATCACATAATGCTTATCTTTCATGTTTTTGGACTGCTCCTTCTCAAATTAGCTTTCGTATCTCCCCACATCTTCTTTATAGTCCGGTTTGATGGCGTGTCTTACGCAACCCTCTCTAGATCTTCACTCTGATGGATCTGTCTCACATTTTCCCTGGGTTCTCTTTGAAGTCACCATCTAGTTCTCCTATAAGCCAGTCAGCCCTTCTGAGGCTATATTCAGTTCTCTTATTCTAGTCATAAGATCTTTTATTAACAAGGGATCACAGGTGTGATGTTGAGAGAGTGAGCAGTTACTTTTCTGTTTGAAATTTTACTACTTTAGATATTTTTCTTTTCTTTTCTTTACATTTTTTTTTGGGAGGGTGCTATAGGGCACGTGCACTTGCCAGGAAGACAGAGAGAGACATAGAGACAGAAAGCGAGAAATCACCTTCCATGGGGGATGGCCACGCTGCAATCTCTTCTCCTCCATTCTCCTCTCAGGATCTTGGGCATGCACACACATGCACCTGGCATATGTTTAAGCCACCAGGTCCGGGACTTGAACCGCGGTCAACTACATGGGAGGCCAGCAACACAGCCATTACACCAACTGCTAGTCCCCAGATATTTTTCAAAATAGATACAGTTTCAAAATGTCTTCATTATATGAAATAAATACAAGTCTTTAAAAATTGGGCGCATTCTTTGAGAGATACTACCGAAGTTGTTCTAGTTTTTCTGTTAAGAAAGCAAGCATTTTAACACTAAATTTAAAATGGAAGACAATATCAACTGTGACTCAGTAGAGCTTTGAGACTTGTCATTTCCCAATCACCACTACCAATGCATTTTCCACAATAAGTAGCGACATGATAGCTGACTCCGTGCATATCCTCTGAAGTCTTCAGATTTGGAAAAAAATTAAGTAAAACTTGGTATAAGGAGACTATTAGTCCTTGTCGAGGAATATGGTTGTTTTATAGCTTTCTTAAAATATGTTTCAGTCATACATATCTGGGAACACAGTTTGGAAAATTCAAATGAAATTTCCCAGTATTTAGTTCATTACAGAGTCCATGCTCACTGCCTTAGGGGAACTGAATTCTCAGGATCTGACCACGATCGTCACATTCTTAAAACATGAGTTTCTCTTCACTAAACTCCATTCGTTTTCTAAAAGTGTAGGTTTTACAATTAGTGAGATCCCAGCACTCCTTTTGTGGAGGATTCCTTGAGTGGTATTCGGAAGTCATTATTTCCTGTTGCTCACCAGGTCTCAGTTTATCTCTATTTTATCACTCGTTCTGATAAACTTATCATGAGAAACCCGAGATAAGTCATCAAATGACAGTATCCTCCTTTTATCCCACACCAAGATGCTCATATCTTTCATCCCCCAAAGGTTAGTCAGTCTTAAATATATTTTATTATCTGTAGTTAAAATTTATACCCTTGAGAAACAAAATTAACAACAAAGTAAAAGTTTCTCATCCCTTCTACTACTTCCCACCTATTACCACCACAGCAGCAACGGAGAAAATACGTACAAATTTAAAGTTTGTCCCTAATTTCTGAATTAAAAAAAAAAAAAAAAGCACTACAATTCTATTAGGTCATGAGGAAAGTCTGGCACTTTTCTATGCAAAAATACACCATGACTTTCCTGACAAACCAATAGCTCACATTTCTTTGTTTTTAATGACTTACTAAGGTGCTCCCAAAAGGTAATTGCTGTCCTGGACCCAGTGGCTTGGACTCACGCAGGGCATATGTGTGTGCGTGCCCAAGATCCCGAGAGGAGAAGGGAGGAGAGGGGATTGCGGCATGACCATCTCCCCTGGGAGGTGATTTCTCGCTTTCTATCTCTCTGTCTCTCTCTGTCTGTCTGGCGAGCTCACGTGCCCTATAGCAAAAACCTCTCCCCCCCAAAAAAAAAGGTATTTGCTGTCAAGCTCTCTTTAAAAGTGCAATTAAATCTTTGTTATTAGGACTGCATATATATTCACTCCATAAGATCATATAAGCCATGACTGTCATCATTTATCTTAAATTTCCTCCTAAGACTACATTATTGCGTAGGGTTTGGGAGGAGTGAAGCCTCTTTTCTTCTTTCTCTGCCTATTCACATACTCAAAGTTTTCAAACAAGATATCACACTACAAATAGAATAAATGCAGGAAACTTTTCTCTTGGCAATACTTTTTAAAGGCAAAGACTAAACGAAGAGTAGCAAAGGTAGAAAGATCATGCCAAGTATTTTTTCCTTTGTTGGAAAGTCTAAATAGAAAGATGGTCACATGATGAGTTTTGCCGTATTAGAATTCCAGGAGAAATCTGCATGGAGAACATTCTTTGGATTGGCATCTTTGAAAAAGGGCTCTCTTAAATTCTTCACAGTTGGACTCGAGATGAGTAGCTGATATCCTTGCCAAGGACATGAAGGGAGAGGGAACCACCAAGCTGATTTCTGAAGACACTGGCTCCTAACCCTAATATGAAAATTACAGCCATGATCTTGATTATTTGTCACTTTTTCCCTGCAGTTTTGAATCAGTAATATTTTTCCTCTGAAAGCAGATGTTCATTAAATTATTATCAACCACATTTTACTCAATCTTTAGTCATTAATTTGCTTAAACTTTCTAGATTAAGGATATTCCAGTTAAAATTCTATTGATGTTACACACACAAAAAAATTAATAGCACTAAAAGAACTGGTCAATTTCCAGTCCTTAAAGAAGTGAATAATTTCTTATTTCTTTCTTTATTTTATTTTTTAAGATTTCTTGCCATGCACTCACCACAGAGAGACAGAAAGAGGGAAAATGAGAACCCATGCCCAGGGGGATGGCCACTCTATAATCCCTTCTCTTGCATTCTCTTCTCAGCATTTTGGGCATGCACACACAAGTGCCCAGAGTGTTTCTGAGGCCACTGGATCTGGGCCTTGAACCAGGGAGTCAGCCATGTGGGATCTAGAGCCTTAACCACCATACTACCTGCTGGCCCATCCTTCTTTTTTATTCTTTTAGTATGAACATCAAGACATACTGTTTTCAGGGGAACCTTTTATTGCTAACAAATACTTGCACCATCTCTCTAAGAATTTTCCTACTCTATCTCCCACTCCGATTAATTACTATTCATATAATATGTTCAAAATTATATATATATATTTATCATGACTTTATTATTTTCTAAATTCCTTAAGACTAATATGTTCTTGGCACCAGCAGTTGGCATAATGGCTATGTCACTGGACTCCAATGTAGTCGATCATGGTTTGAGTCCTGGACCCAGTGGCTTAAACTCACACAGGGCGCATGTGTACGCGTGCTCAAGATCCTGAGAGGAGAGTGGAGGAGAAAGGATTGCAGCGTAACCATCCCCCTCGGGGGTGATTTCTTGCTTTCTGTCTCTCTGTCTCTCTCTGTCTCTCTCTGTCTTTCTGGCAAACACATGCACCCTGTGGCAACCCCCCCCCCAAAAAAAAGACTAGTACGTGCCATAAATGCATAGGATCATGTTAAACATTGTATACGTAATTTACCTTAAGTTCTACTGGCTGGTGGGGAGACATCTGTTAAGAAAGGCAAAACAGAACTAGGACAGCTGAAAAATTTCTGCCCAGACTTCACCCTCCTGTCCTCCAGACATCACCAGGGTCAGTATAATCCTCAATTTCCCTGGAATCTACTGCACAAATTGGGGGGAAACAGTACTGCTTAGAGATTGCAGATCATCTCCTCCTGCATACCTCTGAACACTCAGATTTAACTCCAAAAATAAGGAAAAAATATATAGTCCACGATGACCAGAAACCACCACAGAGGCACAAGAAACATGAGAAGCCAAGAAAATATCTCTTCCCAAAAGGAAAAGAATAACTCCTCCTTCTCCACAGACAAAAAATTAATACAATTATTTATCTGGAAATGTCAGATAAATAATTTAAAATATTCATAGTGACAAAGCTAACTGAGATGCAAAAGAAGAGAGACAATAAACTCCAGAAGATGCAGAAGAGACAATGAATTCCAGGAGGTGAGGAAGTTCTTGCATGAGGAAGCTCTAAAAGAGGAAACACACACCATAAAAAAAAAAAATCAAATGGAATTGTTAGAGATGAAGGCTGTATTACAGGAAATCAAAACCTCCTTTGAAAGTATTAAAAGCAGATGATTACATCATGCAGAAGAGCAAATCTCAGTAGAAGATAAAACCTTTGACCTAGAAAGATTCACCACAAAGACTGAGAAAATAACCCCCCAAATGAGAATAATATTCAAGTAATACTAGATACCATTAAATGCCCAAACATCCAAATAATTGGTTTCCCAGAAGGTGAAGAAATTAATAAGGGCATTGATAATTCCATGAAAAACTGGAAGAAAACTTCCCAAATCTAGAGAGACATTCAAATATCCAGACCCATGAAATACAAAGGGCCCCAAATAGGATCAACCCAAGAAGATCGTTTCCAAGGCACATCACTGCCAGATTGACCAAAACCATAGACAAAGACAAGATACTAAAATTGGCAAGAGAGAAACATCAAGTTACTGTCAAAGGATATCCTATCAGGCTACCATTAGACCTTTCATTGGAAACAATGCAAGCAAGGAAAGAATAGGAAAGTATCTTCAAAGTGCTAAGTAAAAAGCAATTTCAACCAAGATTACTATTCCTGGCAAGATTATCTTTAATATGGGAAGAAAAGAGAAAAACATTCTCAGATAAACAAAACCTGAAAGAATTTACCAACACTAGACCAGCTCTCCACGAAGTGCTGAAGGGAGTGTTATACCAGGAATACTAAAGTCAGACACACATAAATAGGAGTACAAAAAGCATCCAAGAGAATGGTCAACTTAGTGGTAGAGACAAGTCTAGAAAGATCAAAAATAACATTGAATGTTAACTTCCAGAATTTAAATGGAAAGATCAGACTACTGTAACACTGCAAATTCAAGAGAAGAGATATTAATTACATGAGACTGAACTAGTGAAATGGAATTTTATGACTTTTGACTGAAACATTACCGATTATTTTCTATGCTTTAAGATTTAAGGATTTTTGTCTTCTCTCGAACTGTTGATAGGTTCATCTATCTACTGTTTGAATTGAATCCTAACCTTTTTCTTGGCTTTAAGTCTTAAGCAAATTTTTCTTAACATTTTTAAATTTTCATCTATTAAAACTAAAACTATTTTTCTTAAAATTAAAAAATGCATTAAAAATACCTATTTAAAGATGATAGTAAGTGATATAGCCCCAGCTAAGTGCTACTTTATAATATATGCATTTTACTCACTGAGGTTTATGCCTAAAGTCAGACACTTGTTCATAGACATGTATATATCACTGTGCATGCTATTGGAAGTATTTAGATTAATTAAGATCTTTTGTGAATCAAGAAAATTTGGGGAAAAAAAGGCATGGAAAGAAACTGTAGATACCAAAGACAGTGTGGGAGAAGTGTGAGAAATGTCAGAGAGTGAGAGGTAGGAAATCAAGGCAGAAAAAAAAAAAAAAGAAGCAAAATATGTAAGAAACAAGAAATAGAAAATTATTTGTTGGTGATAAAATGTATGGTAATATCCTTGATTGAGCTAATATACAGTGTATTTTGGATGGAAAATCTCATTTTGTATACTGTAATGATATACCGTGAATGAATATAAATAAATAAATTTTTAAAAAATTAAAAAGAAAGGCAAATCACGTTTATCTCTCACCAAATTATAAAAGATCGCATTTATTTTCATGCAAAATATTACCTTTGATTATTAGTAAATCTAATAAAAATTAATTAAGCTTATTAATGACCACAGTGTAATTTTATTATAAAAATTGATGTGTGCTGCTTCCTCACCATTAACCTCATGTCTATAGGCCACACTAGGTTTTAGTGTCTCCTGTCTTTTTTATGTCTCCTCATTTGCATTGTTCAATTTTCTGAAGTCCTACAAGACTATCTTTGCATCACCTGTCAGCTATATAGAAATATTTTTAAATGATAAAATTTATTGGATATGCCTAGAATATAAACTTTCATTGATGGTTAAAGATGGAATAAAAATATGAAACACCTTTCACACCTTGCCATATGGTTAAGGGAAAACAGGAATTGAAATTTACTAACCTGGATGATTACATCATGCAGAAGAGCAAATCTCAGTAGAAGATAAAACCTTTGACCTAGAAAGATTCACCACAAAGACTGAGAAAATAACCCCCCAAATGAGAATAATATTCAAGTAATACTAGATACCATTAAATGCCCAAACATCCAAATAATTGGTTTCCCAGAAGGTGAAGAAATTAATAAGGGCATTGATAATTCCATGAAAAACTGGAAGAAAACTTCCCAAATCTAGAGAGACATTCAAATATCCAGACCCATGAAATACAAAGGGCCCCAAATAGGATCAACCCAAGAAGATCGTTTCCAAGGCACATCACTGCCAGATTGACCAAAACCATAGACAAAGACAAGATACTAAAATTGGCAAGAGAGAAACATCAAGTTACTGTCAAAGGATATCCTATCAGGCTACCATTAGACCTTTCATTGGAAACAATGCAAGCAAGGAAAGAATAGGAAAGTATCTTCAAAGTGCTAAGTAAAAAGCAATTTCAACCAAGATTACTATTCCTGGCAAGATTATCTTTAATATGGGAAGAAAAGAGAAAAACATTCTCAGATAAACAAAACCTGAAAGAATTTACCAACACTAGACCAGCTCTCCACGAAGTGCTGAAGGGAGTGTTATACCAGGAATACTAAAGTCAGACACACATAAATAGGAGTACAAAAAGCATCCAAGAGAATGGTCAACTTAGTGGTAGAGACAAGTCTAGAAAGATCAAAAATAACATTGAATGTTAACTTCCAGAATTTAAATGGAAAGATCAGACTACTGTAACACTGCAAATTCAAGAGAAGAGATATTAATTACATGAGACTGAACTAGTGAAATGGAATTTTATGACTTTTGACTGAAACATTACCGATTATTTTCTATGCTTTAAGATTTAAGGATTTTTGTCTTCTCTCGAACTGTTGATAGGTTCATCTATCTACTGTTTGAATTGAATCCTAACCTTTTTCTTGGCTTTAAGTCTTAAGCAAATTTTTCTTAACATTTTTAAATTTTCATCTATTAAAACTAAAACTATTTTTCTTAAAATTAAAAAATGCATTAAAAATACCTATTTAAAGATGATAGTAAGTGATATAGCCCCAGCTAAGTGCTACTTTATAATATATGCATTTTACTCACTGAGGTTTATGCCTAAAGTCAGACACTTGTTCATAGACATGTATATATCACTGTGCATGCTATTGGAAGTATTTAGATTAATTAAGATCTTTTGTGAATCAAGAAAATTTGGGGAAAAAAAGGCATGGAAAGAAACTGTAGATACCAAAGACAGTGTGGGAGAAGTGTGAGAAATGTCAGAGAGTGAGAGGTAGGAAATCAAGGCAGAAAAAAAAAAAAAAGAAGCAAAATATGTAAGAAACAAGAAATAGAAAAGTATTTGTTGGTGATAAAATGTATGGTAATATCCTTGATTGAGCTAATATACAGTGTATTTTGGATGGAAAATCTCATTTTGTATACTGTAATGATATACCGTGAATGAATATAAATAAATAAATTTTTAAAAAATTAAAAAGAAAGGCAAATCACGTTTATCTCTCACCAAATTATAAAAGATCGCATTTATTTTCATGCAAAATATTACCTTTGATTATTAGTAAATCTAATAAAAATTAATTAAGCTTATTAATGACCACAGTGTAATTTTATTATAAAAATTGATGTGTGCTGCTTCCTCACCATTAACCTCATGTCTATAGGCCACACTAGGTTTTAGTGTCTCCTGTCTTTTTTATGTCTCCTCATTTGCATTGTTCAATTTTCTGAAGTCCTACAAGACTATCTTTGCATCACCTGTCAGCTATATAGAAATATTTTTAAATGATAAAATTTATTGGATATGCCTAGAATATAAACTTTCATTGATGGTTAAAGATGGAATAAAAATATGAAACACCTTTCACACCTTGCCATATGGTTAAGGGAAAACAGGAATTGAAATTTACTAACCTGGATGCTTTCCCACAATATTGAGTATTCTACCAACTATCATCCTTAGGAGCTATCATTTTGACACATTCTCAGAATTAAACTACAAACCTAATTTTGAAAAAGTAAATAATAAAAACCTCAGCTAAATGGGTCAGGCTGCTGAGAAAACTGGCATTGAGTTCATTTATGACTAGACAAGGAGTCTCCATCATGGAAGAATGAAATGACCTAATAAATCTATCTTGTTGTTTATAAAGAAGTGATTTAATGAGAAATTTGGAGTATGTCTATGATAATATCAAACAGTTCTTTTAACTTTAGCCCGTGAACTCTATTCTTTCTCTCTGACTTACACATACACACACATACAATCAATCATCACCTTTTTTCTTTTCTTTTTTTTTTTTTTTTTGAGAGAGAGGTTTTTACTGTAGGGTGAGTGTGCTCACTGGAAAGACAGACAGAAAGTGAGAACTCACCCCCCAAGAGGGCTGGCCATGCCACAATTCTTTATTCTCCATTCTCTTCTTGGGATTTCGGGAATGCACACTTGAGCCTAGCTGAGTTTCAAGCCTCCATGTCCTGGACTCAAACCATGGTCAGCCATGTGGAAGTCCAGCAATGTAGCTGCTATGCCATCTGCTGGTCTCAACACACAAAACATTTTAATTTTACTGAGAAATGTACACCTTCTTGATACAGTCTATACCTGTATAGAATTCCATTAGTCCATTGACCATTATTTTTTGATGAAAAGAACAAAATGTAGCAGGTTAAATCTTATATGCAAAGATAGCTTTTTTTCAGAGGTTGCCATGATTTTTTTAAATACATTCACTCACTGTATATCATTACAGCTTGTAAAATGAATTTTTCCCAGCATAAATTCATTGTATATTAGTCCAGTTAAAGATATCATCATACGCATGATCGAAGATAGCCTTCCTTTTAAAAAAGACAGTTTGATAAATAATTTGTATCAGTATATTCCTCTAGTATATCAAACATAATTCACTCTTTCTGTCCATATCAAGTTGCCAAAATTTTAAATTTCAGAAATGTTACCTCTTCCCATGCAGTCAAAAAGTTCAAAATGTCTGAATTTTACTCAGAAGTTATGATTTGATTCCATTAGCTCATTTTCTCTCATAACCCCATTTCTCTCCCAGACAACTGATCATTCCATCTTCATTCTTCATACTTTCAATGTATTTTTTTATCCAGCCACCGGTGTTTTATTTCTAAAGGAGAAGTCTAATCAAACTAATCTTCTATTCTAAAGCCTTTCATAATTTCCCTAAACATGCAGAATAATTTTTTTAAATTTCGGAACATGAAATTAAGAGTTGGTTTATGATTAATTTCAGGTTATGTCCTTGTCATCTTATATGAGCTCCAGCATTATACTGTGATCAAGAATACAAATTTTAGGGATCACCAGGTAGCACAAAGCTTAAGGTGGCTGGATCCCATGTACCCACAGCATGGCTTGACTCCCAGATCTGACAGCTTAAAAATCACACCGAGCGTGTGTGTGTGTGCATGCCCAAAATCCTGACAGGAGAATAAAGAAGGGGTTGCTACATGGCTATTAGCCCCTATGGAGGAATTTCTTACTTTCCTTCTCCATATCATTCTCTCTCTGTGTGTCTCTCTCTCTGGTGAATGTATGTGTCCTAAAACAAACAAACAAAAAGAATACAAGTTCTAAATTCTAAAAACTCTGGATTTAAATCAAAGACCCAAATCAAATACATGAACCTGCCTTTCCTGAGTCCTATAAATTGGATGTTGTGTCTTTATGAGAGCTCTTATTGCAGTCTGAGTTGAATTATAGCTCACTACATACCACTCAGTGTTTGTACCTTGAGTGTTTGTGTCTCGAAGGAAAAGACTACTGCTCACTCACTTTCCCCCACAGCACTTATGGCACTGGGGTAGTGCCATAAGCCAATAGCAGCAACTAAAGCTCGTGGAGCCCTACCAAATCAGTCTTCACTGCAAGTACTTCTTACATATATTACCTCATTTAATCCTCATAACTTTCCAAGTATCCCTAGTTACAGAGGAGGAAAATGAGGCAAAGAAGATGAAATAACTCACCTAGGGAGCACAAAAGTAATTAGTAGCATCAATCTGTGTTCTCCACCACAGTGTACACATTCTAAAAGTATATACTATGTGTTTATTGAATTGAACCACCAGGGACATTATTTATTTGAACTATTAGAAATACCTTTGGATGTTACTCCATTTGAATGTACATTTTCTAGACAAAGATGGATAATCGGTCACAGTTTAAATGCCCTCTCTCTCAAAATGCCATTTTGCATATAGAAAAAACTGTTGAGTCCAAACATTGTGAATAGAACTGTATTTGCTGAAGCTTATTATCTGTATTATATATAGGTTTCTGTTAGAGTTAGAAGATTTGCTAGTATTTTATTCAAGTTGACATGTTTTTCTTTAAAATAAACAAAAAGAAAATCTCGAAAATCTCTAAAATATTTTACATACAAAAGTTTAATGTTGAAATTTCTACTGTGAGATCTTTGGAAACTGGCCAGAGATGCAGCTAATCTGAACAGAGAAATGATGCTCATGTATTTCAAGTTTAACCAGATGAAGCCAGGAATTTCATAATCTTCAGCAAGCACGTATATCCACACGTGAGAACTTAGAGAAGGAAGGATGTCATATTTAACTTGGACTTTGTCACAACTTTCCCTTTCCATAATATAATTTTTTTCTACCTATCATGGGTCACAACTCAACAGGAAGTCATATCGTTGTATTTACCCTTAAAAATTGAATACCTAGGGAAGTAGTTCTAGGTAGTACAATTGCCATGTTCGTATGGTTCTCTTAAGTCCACTCTGATGATCTACTAAAGAGCTGTATAAAAACAGAACCAGGGATATTCCTGAATAAAGAATGGGCCAGTAAATGGCATAGCGGTTACTTCACTGGACTCCCACATGGCTGACTGTGGTTCAAGTCTCAGACCCAGTGGCTTGAAAGTCATGCCAGGTGCATGTGTGTGCGTGTCCAAGATCCCAGGTGGAGAATGGATGAGAAAGGGATTGTGGCATGGTCATCTCCCCTGGGGTGATTTCTCACTTTTCCTTTCACTGTTTCTGTCTCTCTCTCTTCAACATGTCGTAAGACAAAATCTCTAAAAAAAAAAAAAAAAAAAAAAAAAGAAAAAAGAATAAGGGGGAGATTATGGACTTGCTTTTCAAAGGGACACAGAGCTCTATTTAGTAAACTATTCTTTTGCCTCAAATCCCTATGTGAGTCTTTTAAGAATACCTTAGTTCATTATTGTGTTGCTAACAGAAAAATACCTGAAACTTGGTGATATACAAAAATAGAGGTTTATTCAAGTCTAAGGTCTGGTAGGCATCTTGCAGAGTCCCAATGATATCATGAGGGTGAAGCAAAGCAAAGCAGCTATCCATGAGTCTCTCTCTTCTGATCTTCCCTCTCCTTAAAACCCAACAGAACTCAATCACGAGACGCTGCCCTAATGATCTTAATCCTAATATCTTTCCAAAGGCTCCATATTTCAATGCCATAATTGGATCAAGTTTTCACTCTCTTAATCTTATTACAGGGGCTTAATACATGAGTTTTGGGAGGACACAACTATAGGAAAGACAGTCTCAAATAAATCAGATTAGGGAACATTTAATAAACACCCTTTGATTTAAATTTAGAGGTACAGATGTTTTGATGGTTTGATTTCCCCATGACCTTATAGTCACAGATGTTTTGATGGTTTGATTTCCCCATGACATATGTGTGTCCCCTAACACAATGTGCTCTTTTTACTTAATAAATGTCAATGTTTCACTTTTTAAAATGTTCTATATTTGGTGGACACCTACCTATATTTCTAAAGATTCAACTAAAACAATCAAGAACCTTCAGAAAATAAGCAAAGTCAGACCTGTTTAAATGAATTCACATTCATATAATTTGAATCATACTTTTCCTACACTTCAGATAAAAACCAGTCACTCTTTCAGGTCTCCACATACCGTGATCCTTGGAACAACACTGACATGCTATAGTAAGCCCCATGGCCTCTCGGTCACCCACACATTCTTTTCTTTGACCTATTACAGAAGAGTTGGATGTCTTTGCCTTCTATAGTGCACTGACTCAGTAGGAAACAACTGCAAAAGTTAAAATAAATTTGGCCCAATTTAAGAAGTGCTAACATGGTTTTTCCACCTTAAAATATATTTTATAACAAGACTTCTTAGTTACTGTCTGCTCCCAGTCATCTCGAAACTAATTTTCTATCCATCTCAGCATGTTCTTGAGAACAAGAAGCATGCTTCAAGAAGCACTTGAAAGGCGCTTCTATGTTTTTAAAATATGCACTTTATAGAATTCTTAATTCTGCTAATTATCTGCTCCTGGTGTCTAGGGCTTCATGTTTCTAGCTATTATCTCTTTTGTCCATATGCACTTTCCTGTCAGGGGAAAAATAAATAAAAGAAAGAAAAAGAAAAAGAAAGAAAGAAAGAAAGAAAGAAGGAAGGAAGGAAGGAAGGAAGGACGGAAGGAAGGAAGGAAGGAAGGAAGAAAGAAAGAAAGAAAGAGAAAGAAAGAAAGAAGAAAGAAAGAAAGAAAGAAAGAAGGAAGGAAGGAAGGAAGGAAGGACGGAAGGAAGGAAGGAAGGAAGGAAGAAAGAAAGAAAGAAAGAGAAAGAAAGAAAGAAGAAAGAAAGAAAGAAAGAAAGAAGGAAGGAAGAAAGGAAGGAAGGAAGGAAGGAAGAGAAAGAAAAAGTAAGTGTATAAAGAAGTGGAAGTAGAATGCATTATGTTTACCGTTCCAGATATTATATATTACTTGGAATTGGTCTAGAACTTTAGGTGATCACTGTAAACTAGACTACCTAGATATATCTGGTCATTCTGAGGCTCTTCCCTTGTGGATGTTAATGTGGGTGACATTTTTCTCTTTGCAAAATCAGTAAATTGATGACTTTATCATAGGGTTCATTACAAGTGAAATTATACCCCTTTTGGAAATTGTCGATTGTTTTCTTTGAGAATATAAGATTGCACATTTGAAGCAAGATTTTGATTTGCATAATAAGTGGAGAGATATCTTAATCACCTGTCTCTAAGGATCAAAGCATATTTTATTAATTAGCATAGTTTATGAAGCAGTCTACCAAAACATGGACTAATATAGAATGGATTTATATATTAGATTTCAGAACATTGTATATAGTCATTTAAGCGTATTTAATGTGACTCTAGCTATGAGGGTATATGTGGCTATCATTTTGTCACTAAATTGTACTAAAGGAGCTGTACATTCTTTTCAGAATAGCTATTTCAACCTTGTAAATATCTACATTTCTGTCTTATAGGCCACAGTAACTACGAGTTTAGAGTCACACTTTTACAAATGTAAAGGAATGTATGGATAAGTAGCAGCAGAATTAATAATTGGAAGATTTGTATAGTATTTCTTCATTTTCAGTACATCTTTTTAAAAATCTCTATTAAGCCCTATGCCAAATATTAAGTACTCAGGAGAAAAAGTACTTAGTACTTATTGAAAAGATGTGCTATAATCTAATGTTTATGCCCTGCCTTCAAAATTCATGTGTTAAAGTGAAAACTCCCAAGGTGATGGTATTAGGAATTGGGGTGTTTGAGCGGTATTTGGGTCAAGAGCGTGGGGCCTTTATTAAGGAGATGAATGCTCTTATAAAAGAGACCCAAGAGAGCTTATTGTCTTCTTCCACCAAGTGAGTTCCCAGCATGAAGTTGCAATCTATGAAGAATGGGCTCTCATCAAATAACAAATATGCTTGTGCCTTGATCTTGGATTTTGTAGCCTTCAGCACTGTGAGAAACAAATACATGTGCTGGTCCTAAGCCACCCAGTTTTTGTTATAGCATTGATAAGAAGGGCACAATAGAAAGTGAGAGGAGGAAAAAGGGACAACAGTAAAAAGACCAAAAGTTGTGAAGAATTGGAAGGAGCTGAAATCCAGGGATTAGCAGATGGTGTAATGGTTATATCACTGGACTCTCACCTGGCTGACCATGTTTTTTGTCCTGAACCAAAGGATTAAAACTCACACTGGGCACGTATGCATGCATGCCCAAAATTCTAAGAGAAGAATGGAAAAGGGATAGCAGCATGGCCATGGACCCTAGGAGGGAGGGGGTTCTCACTTTCTGTCTCTTGTCTCTCTGTCTTGTAAGTGCATGTGCACTGTAGCAAAAAACAAACAAACAAACCAACCAAAACCAGGACTGAAATCCAGGACCCCAGCAGAAGCATTCATTCTATATAAAAGAAACAATCTTTTTTTCATTATAATAAGAGGGACAGAGGCAAAGTTTGATGGCAGGAAGTTGGAAGAAGTAAAGATTTTTTAAAATAATTATTTATTTAATTTTATTTATTATTTTTAACTTTGGTATAGGGCATGTGGACTTACCAGAGAGATAGAAAGAGAGGGGGAAATTGAGAAAGCAAGTAGCCAGGTCTGGGACTTGAACTGTCATCATTCATGTGAGAGTCCAGAATCTTAACTGCCATGCCACCTGAAGGCCTCCAGAAGTAGAGATTTTTGATGGCTGGGAAATCTGCCTACTGAGGATGAGTGTGGACATGATAGGTCCAAAAGTGTGAAGGAGATAGTTTGTGAGAAACAGAACACATTTGTAATTACTACTGCATTATGAAAGTTACTTTACTGGGACTCAGAATGCTACAATTTTTGATATACAATCAAGAAACAGAAAGAAGTAGAATGGCCTGGACAAAAATAGTGATGTCTGGATGTCCAGGATGGTTTGAAAACATCAACTTATTGTTTTATTGCCAATAAAATGAGGTGATACATTAATATATTCCACTTTAAATACATAAACTTTCCACCCCAAATATTCCTAATTATTTTGTCTTTAGAGTTACAAAGTATTGCACTAGATTTCCCATTCCAAACAGGTGAAGTAGAGACTATTGCATTCTTTTCTTCTGCGGAAATTCACCACAAAACAACCAGAATTTAAAGAGGTGGTAATATAAACACCTACATTTAGTCAAACTCAAAGACATTTATAATCCTAATTAGTGATATTTAAAGAAAGACAACATATAGAGAAATTATGAAAATATTAGCAGAGAAAAAGGCAGGTCAAATTCAAGTACCTAAGGGGAGTGTAGAATGGGAAGATAATTTATTAAAAGTAAACACATTTTGGACCAGCAGATGGTGTTATGATTATGTTGCTGGACTCTGACATAGTCAACTGTGATTTGAGTCCTAGACTCAATGGCTTAAAACTCAAGCCAGGCTCATGAGCGTGCATGCCCAAAATCCCGAGAGCAGAATGGAGGAGAAGGGATCGTGGTGTAGCCATTCCCTTTGGGGAGGGGGATGATTTCTTGTTCTCTGTCTCTCTCTATGGCTAGTGCACATACCCTATACCAAAAATCTCCTCCCCCCCAAAAAAGTAAACAAACTTACCTCATAAGATTTCAAGAAAGGCTCAACAATTAGGAGTGTGAGGAACTGCAAAAGGTGCAGACTAGATAGGTAGCTGAAAATATGGGTTTGAAAGTTTGTTTATGAAGTTACTGGGTCCTAGATTCCCACCTCAACCCAGAGCATCAACTGACTCCCTCCCTTCTACAGTGCTGGGAGTGAGGAGAACTTTGTTCCAGAGACAGTGAGTCAGTGAGGCTCCAGACATAGAAGCACCAAGCACAGAGAAGAGCAGGCATGAGGTCCTGAGTTGAAGCTGAAGAGAGTAAGTATAAATCTGTATAGTAACAAGAGAAACCCAATTCTCTTTCTCAGTCCTTCCCCCGAGCATCAGTAGTGAGGCTTACAACCTTCAGAAAGAAGATAAGAGGCTCCAGAAAACTTACATGCGAACATTGAAATGTGTGCCATCTGAAAGGAAATGTCAGTTGTTGGGTTTTTTTTTTGGAAAGGTTTTCACTATAGGGTGCGAGCACTCGCCTGACAGACAGAGAGAGACATAGAGACAGAAAGCGAGAAATCACCCCCCAGGGGGGATGGTCATGCTGCAATTCGTTCTCCTCCATTCTCCTCTCAGGATCTTGGGCACGCACGCACACGCGCCCGGCGTGAGTTCTAAGCCACTGGGTCCGGGACGCAAACCACGGTCGACTACATGGGAGTCCAGCGACATAGCCATTACGCTAACTGCTGGTTCCCGGAAATGTCAGTTTTTCATAGAATTGTTTTCAAGGAAGCTCACCAGTTGGCATGTCTCACCCATGCACACAGAACTCCAATGAGTGCTTTAGTCTCTCATTCTTATAAAAAAATCTAAATTAACTTTTAATACTTACATGTAGCTAATATGTAACCTTAAAATAAAGACATCTATTATAAAAGTAGAAAAAGTAAAAGAATAAAAATAACTCTTGGGACCAGCAGGTGACTAGATCCCACATGGACCATTGCATGGTTCAAGTTATAGACCAGCAGCTTGGAAACCATATCAGGTGCATGTGCATGCATGCCCAAAAATCTAGAAAGAAGAATGGTGAGAAGGAATTGTAGCATGGCCATCCCACCTAGGGAGTGATTTCTCACTGTCCTTCTCTTTCTGTCTCCTTCAGTGGGCACACATGCCCTAAGGCAAACTAAAACAAATACATAAACAAATAACTGTCAGAAATTGCAGTCAAAACAGCCAAAACTTTAAAGAAAAGTAGTAAAATATTTAGAAGATATGAACAAAAGGATCATCTAGAATGTAGAATTGAGAGGCAAAGAGGAGAAATAAAGGAATAAAAATTATATGTAAATTTGGGGGCATAAAACAAACATTAAGTAAAAGAAACTAGAAAGCTAAGCCCACCCAGTACCACAGTAGTTAAGGCAGCCAGATTCCATAGTTAACTGCAGTTTGAATCCCAGCTCTAACGGCTTGAAAAACACACTGGGCACATGAGCATGTGTGCTCCAGCTCCTAACAGATTGAACAATGGAGGAGAAGGGATTGCAGCATGACCACACTCCCCTGAGGAGTGTTTCATCCCTTCTTTCTCCATCTTCTTCTCTATCTCCCTCTCCATCTCTCCATCTCTCTCTAGTGAGTGCATGTACCCTCTGGCAAATAAAAAAAAAAAGAAATGAAGAGAGAAAACGCTGAAGAGTGTTATGTGAAAAACAGTGGAAAACAAAAAATTCGGAATCGATGAAATAAAACTACAAATAAAAAGGTTTAAGTATATTCAGCAAAATCAATGTGAAAAAAAAAGCCAACCAAAAAGCATTTGGGAAAACACTAGTGTACCTGTGTATTCTATTATGCCCCAGCTAATGAAAGTGTCAGTTACTAGAATATGTGCAAGTCGGAACTACTGTCCCAGAGGAATTGGAGCTATTTCCTCAACCCTGCTTACCTGAAATGATTCTCTTTACAGGTGATGATTCCCTAGTACATTGTAATCTTGCAGCTCTTCAAGTTTGCATACCTTAGTAAGTAGTTGACTGCATACAGCCTTTCCCAGATAGCACTGGTCTCCCTGTCCAATGTGCTGAATCTTGCTTAAAACAGACATTAATATCTAGTCCACTTAGCTTGATTTGATATCCATAACTTATTCTAATACAAATTAGTTTTAAAATATTAAAATATCCTAATTTGGGGCCAGAAGGTGGCACAGTGGTTATACAACTGGACCCACAAAGGAAAAGTCTTCTGCACAATTCCTAACAGCTTGTTAAGCATGACAACTATGAGTGCATACCTATGATCGGGGTTGCTGAGGCAAAGGGTGTATCACAGGATGGAGACCAAGAATAAATAAACTAATAGGCTTTTTAATTAAAAAATTTATTTTCATTTCATAGCTTCATATTCAACTTTGAGAAGTTCTTACAACTCTCAGTCTTATCAAATTTTGATTTCTAAAACCACTCACTTTCTTAAAAAAAAACCTCTTTTCTTGAGAAGGTTATGAATTTTTTAAAAATCAAGTGTATATTCAAATTATTGGAGAAAAAAATATGCCAAAGAAATTGATCCCCTATTTTTCCTTATTATTTAGGAAAATCAGACTTTCATCAACATCCACAATCACAGAGACAAATCTTTTGTAGAAAGATCTCAACATAGTTTTTGAATTCTAATATTCAATAATATATTTTTAACATACAAAGTTTAAGATCAAACCTATTTTGAAATTTTCATCTCACATTCACTGAATGTGTTTTATTATAGAATATTTAACATGGAGATTTAGTGAATTGTATTTCCCCCAAGTTTTCCTTATATGAAACTGTCTCACTCTGAGTTTTAATACTTGTCTTTGGGCTACAAATACACTTACCATATCATAATTGTCTACCATAAAACCAGCATGAAATCCTGTGTCAGGCTTAATATGCTTCTGTTTGGTTCATGTTTAAGAAGTCAGGATGAATACTATGCTTTATATTTCTCACCTTCCTGATTTTTAGTGACTAGAAATAGAAAAGCTAAGACTTTTTTTCCTTGATATTAATTAATTTAAAGGCCACCTATGAAAGTTCTCACATCTTTAACTATCTGGTTGGGAATGGACTGGGATGTCAAGAAGAGGAAGCACTGTTTTCTGAAACTATGCTGCATTTTTGTTTTCATTACTTAGAAATAACAAGAATTATTCTAAGACTTATACAATTTTAACATGAAAAATACTTCATTGGAACTGAGAACCGGGTAAGGAGAATTGTACCTTTGCCCTGAGTTCCTTTTACATTCACCGTTTTCCTCAGACACTCCTATGTGCATATGTTTTCTGTGAGAGAGCCATATATGAATTCCCTGTGCATATCACATTCAAGCAAATTTTCTCAGAAGCTGACAGCTGAGTCACAGACTTCAGTTTGGGCTCAACTAGGATATTTTGACATACACAAAAGGAGATAAAATATAGAACCAATACATCCCCCAAAATTTATATGTTAAAGCCCTAACTTCTAGTACCTCAAAATGGTACTGGATACTGGGTTCAGGTGGTGGACCCAGCACTGCCAACACTACTGGACCCACATGGAAAAGGTCTAGGTTTGTGTCTCAGGACCCTCCTGAGCATACTGGGCAATCCACACACAGGCCCTTGAGTCAGGCCTGCTGAGACTGGGGTTGATCGTAGTATAAAGTGCCTATTGGTGGTACCTCTCTCTCTCTCCTTTTCTCTGTCTCTGCCTCTCTCTCATAGAAGAAATGAATAATTTTTAAAAATGTAACTGTATTTAGAGATAAGCTCTTTAAAGAGATAACTAAGTTAAATGAGACCATTGTAATGGGCTTTACTCTTACATGACTAGTGGCTTTCTAAGAAGAAAAAGTTAATACACGAACATGTACAGAGAAAAGACCAAGTATAGCTATCAGAAGACATCAGTCTCCAAGCCAAGGAGAAGGAATTTAGAAGAAACAAGCTTTGTACCGCTGGCAAGCGGTATGGTGGTTAGGGGTGCTGGACTCCCACATGGCTGGACTCCCACATGGCTGACCAAGGTTTGAGTCCTGGACCTGGCAGCTTGTTCTCTCACTTTCATTTTCACTTTCTCTCTCTCTCTCTCTCTCTCTCTCTCTCTCTGTCCCTCTCTGGTCAAATTTAAATAAATAAAGTTAAATAAAATAACTCTTAAAAAAAAAAAAAAGGAGAAGAAATAAGCTTTGCTAACACCTTGGTCTCAGACTTCTAAACTCCAAAACAGTGAGAAAATTAATTCCTATTATTTAAACCAACCAGAATGTTCTTGGATTCTTGGGCACCAAAAATCCAATTCTAGGAATAGAGCACGGTTTAAAATGCAGAACAAAAATGTCATGTCATTTCCAGGTGGGTGGTGATTAACAGGCATAATTCTCATCTTGGTGTCACAAAATCAGCAAAAGGGCCTCATAGTGAACATGGCTGGAAGCCCCCTTTCTTTGACTGCTACCATTTTTGCCTGCCAACCAAATCTCTCTGACCCTTCTTCTTGTCCCTTCCTTCCACTCACTTTCCTAACACTCCAAATGTAAAGAGTTTTTAAAAATAAATGATGTATTTCTGAAAAGGGATGAGTAACATTGGATGGTTTGGAGTGGCTGAATCCAGGGAAATCTAATTAATCATTTTCATCAGTGACCAAATGCAGCAGCAGATATTACATGAAGAGTGAACTGATAAGATTTGTCTTAGATGTTTTAGAAAATACAGGAGCAAAAACAGGTGAAGATTCTCCCGAAACCTCTATTGTGAAGGGCATATGGGAAGAAGAATCAATACACTCTTTTAACAAAACACAAAACCTTCCCACAGATCCTCCTTCAAGGCTAAATATGTAAGGTTGCTGAAGCAAGGTCATGTGTGTCTGCTTTGCTCATTGTCTCAATTCTAGCTGTTTTGAGACTTGATTCATGAAAGAGGTAGTCCAGTTTGAGTTCAGAGAACAAAAAGCTCCTTTGTTTTCAAGGGAATGTGAGGCTGAGGTAATACACCACATTTATGGTACCCTCCCCAAGGGGGAAAATGGCAGCTTTTCCATTAAGAAATAATTACTTTTGGAATGATAAGAAGGGAAGTTACTCTTGCATAAGCACGTCTGTCCTGACTGACTGTAATTTTTATTTTTAGTTTGCTCTTTTAGGTCAGATGGTATAAATCATCACATTAAGACAGTTTAACTTTGTTCAGCTATCGTTTGATTTTCTGGCATACTAAATCTAAGTGTTAAAATAAGTTGGAGCCAAGCTTTACATTCAAAGTCATAAAACTGTACCATATTTTAAAATGAAGTGGTTGCTTACCAGCTTGAATACATTGAGTATTGACTCTGTCTATTGTTTCCTATAGAATTGCATTCATATTGATGTAAAATTTCCAGAAAAAAAAAAGAAAAGAAAAGAAAAAAGAAAAGAAAGAAATGAAAGAAGGAAGAAATTAAATTAAATGTGTATAATACGGACACAATATTTTACAAATGTTCTGAGTATGGTCACACAGTTTTCATTTTCTGGGATTACCTACATACTGCATACATTATTGTACCCATGAAGAAAATGGTAAATATAGAGACAGTTCTCATTATTTGTGTTCAGATCTTTCCCTTTTGGTTTGTATTGAATCTACCTTATCAGCCTGCTTCTAAACCCATTTTTCCCTGTATAGTCTCTCTGATTCCATCACTTTGTTTTCCTTTCAAATCCAGTGTCTACTCTTAATTTGTCCTCTTCGTCTATCTCTCCCTGTTTTCAGACTTTGTCTTCTTTTTGTCCTCCGCCAATCATTCAAAAACATGTTGAGCATCTACTCTGCACACTAACACATGCATGTAATTGCATACAGATGTTTATATGGGCATATACAAAGACATGGAAAATCTTCAATAAGTTCAATGTAAGAACTCAGCTTATACATTTCCAAACTGCTACCAAGCCCTTTACAAAACGTGAGGGTCTTAATAATCTCACATCTTCCTATTTATCCAGTCTCTTCTCCACTTCTTCCTCTTAGATTTTACTTTCTACAAATGTAATTTATTTATTTGATTAATTAATTAATTAATTTTTTAGAGAGAGGTTTTTGCTATAGGGCACGTGCACTTGTTGGAGAGACAGAAACACAGAAAGTGAGAAATCATCTCCCCACGGGGCATGGTCATGCCTCAATCCCTTCAACTCCATTCTACTCTCTTGAGATTTTGGGCATGAATGCACATGCACCCAGAATGAGTTTGAAGCCACTGGGTCCAGGACTCGAACTGCAGTCGGCTATATGGGCATCCAGCAATGTAAACATTATTCCATCTATTGGTCGCAACATGATCTGTTTTTAATATCTCTCCTCCTTTTGTCTTTTTTTTTTTTTTTTGGAGAGATTTTCACTGTAGGGCGCGTGCGCTCACCAGACAGACAGAGAGAGACATAGAGACAGAAAGCGAGAAATCACCCCCCAGGGGGGATGGTCACGCCGCAATCCCTTCTCCTCCATTCTCCTCTCGGGATCTTGGGCACGCACGCACACGCGCCCGGCGTGAGTTTTAAGCCACCGGGTCCGGGACACGAACCGCGGTCGACTACGTGGGAGTCCAGCGACATAGCCATTACGCTAACTGCTGGTTCCCATCCTCCTTTTGTCTTTGAACATAATATTGGCTGGGAAAAAAACAAATCCTCTTTGCCCATGAGTCATGCCCCTATCACTCTCCAAGTCTAAGCTCAACAGCTACTTCCTCTGAAAAGTCTTCCATGAGTACTTCTCCTAAGATTTTATTCTTTGTATGTTTCTTTCACCAAGAATCTAACTTCTTCAAGACAGTAATATAAACAAAATTAAAGTTTTGTTTCCTTAATTCCTAAGATAATTCCTACCACACAATAGTCAACGAATACCTGATTAATGAACTATCAAGGGAGTAAACCTCTTATAAAAAAATGATTACTTATAAAAAAAGTAACCCTTACTGTACAAACGTCAGGACAGTACTTCATTAGGACTTCCTCTAGCGAAGTTCTGTTTGTATCTATGAGTTCACTGAACTATCTAGTTTGATTTCTTACTATATTGAATCTAAGTATTCAGTATACTAAATTTGGCTTATAGGTATAAATTTAGGAGTTTTTCAACATGTAGATGGTATTTAAAGACACAGGATTACTTAGTTGGTGTAAATGTTTAAGAGAAGACCAAGAACACACAATTAAGTATTCAGCATTAAGAGATTAAAAGAAGAGGAGAAACTGGTGAGTGAATCTGAGAAGAAACAACCAGTGAGATAGAAAAAAATTCAAAACCTATGTTGGGAACTGGAAGCCATACATTAAAAAGGATGGAGTAATCACTGTGTTAGGTCATATACGAGACTGGAATGCTTTTGGCAGCATGGAAATCATTGGTGACCTAGATATGAGTGATTTTAGACAGTGTGACTGGAATGAGGGTAAGAAACTGAGAGTGTCCAAGCCGCTATGCAGTGTCAACACCACTGGACCCACATAGAAAAGGTCCTGGGTTCCCTATACATGCCAGGTTTACACTGACACATCCCCATGATCTGGACTGGCTGAAGCTGGGCGTGGATCACAGCGTGAGTACCCTGTTGGGGATGTTTGATTTTCTGTCCGTCTCTCTCAAAATAAGAAATAAATAAATAAATGAAAAACTTTAAAAATAGGAGAGAAATGTTAGAAAAATTAAACTCGCTGGACACACTGAGAATGAAGAAAATTTTCAAGAAGTTTTGCTCTGAAGAAGAGCCAGAATGTGAGGAAGTACTTGGTGAGAGATATATAAGAAAACAACTGAACATATAAGTAACATAACTTCAGTATTCCCGAAATAAAGAATAGTGGAAAACCTTGTCACTAGATTACATTGACTTCATTATTTGAACGTATCACTCAGAAAAATCTTCAATAATTACATGCTCTAATCAAGCTCTAAAACTGCCCAATTCATATATTTAGAATCATATAATTTTTTAGCAAAAATAAACCTTTAGAATCTTATATTTAACTCTCCTTATTTCATAAAAAATGAATCTAATACCAGAAAACCTAAATGATACTCCAGAATACAGTTTGTGGCAAACCCAAATCTAAATCTAAATCACTTGGTTACCTATTGTTCATGGTGGTAGTGTTTTATTTAAATAAATTCCAAATTTTTGTGAATGCATTCTTTCCAAGGATTGTATAATGTACCTATATTGTTATCTTATAAATACCTCCTTCGAATCATAAATTTAACCTGATACACGGTCTATAAAGATTGTGGTCTCTTAATTTATTGCTTCCACTTCCTCCTCTGGCCATTCTAGCATTTGACTCTATGCTACTCTAAATTCTGAAACAAGGTACTATGTAAACACATAGTTGAATAAAGTCGTTTGTCATTAATAAACTCTCTCCCCCTTTTTTCTCTTAGTTATGTTCCACTAGCATTTGTCAATGAACACGATTTTCTAGGCACAGCATTATGCAATGAACAAAACGTTTTTGTTTTGTAAAGACAATTACAGCTTTCTTGATGCTTTCTGATGAGAGTATGGCAAAATCTCAGCACACTGAGGGTATAGTAAGAATTGGCACAAGCAGACATAAGAACATGGTGATATAGAAGCTTTTTTATACCTGTATTTTAGCTCCTCTGTTACATCTGGAATTGACATGGTCTATCTGTCTCATTCTCTGAAACCACAGATCATTTTTTTCTTTCTCTTTTACTAAAATCATGTCTTTTTTCATATTATCTACCAAAGGATTAATTCAACCTGTGAGGATGTATTAATCTGAATTTTTAATGACGATACCTTTAAGTTTTGCACCTCGGGTTCAGACAAAATTTTTTCATGTAAATATTCAGTAATATCAGGAATATGCAGTGTCAATATTCACTTACTTACATTGCCAACCACCTCTGTAAGATCCTAAAGCACAATTTTTATAATGTATTTAATGTTTCTGTTTTCTGTGAGTGACAAATCTTTCTCCACAATGCTTTGGACTTTCACTTTCTTCACAACTGTTACCACCACCCATATCCACAACTTCATCAGTCCGTGGATAAATTCATAAACAATCTCTTTGCTGGTTTCTCTTTGTCTAGTTACTTTTTTCCCTAGCTTGGACCCATTTCTTAACGAAACACACACACACACACACAATATAATTAATATAAGCTTTGTGTGTGTTTATATATGTACATGCACACACACAAATAAGAAAATGCAAATAATCCAACAGAAATTTGGGCAAAGAATATCAATGGGCAATTCACAAAAGAAAAATCCATATGAAAGTGAATGTTTTTTAAGTACTAATTTTAATGATGATCAGGAAAATGCAAACTAAAACAAGCTATGTCTTGTTTTATAATACCATTGGCAAAATATTAGCAAGTCTGACAACACTGAGCTGTGGAAATAGTAATAATATGATACACTGATAACCTGTGAGGGTAAGTTTTACTACTCTTTTGGAGAAGGTAGTTTATCTTAAAATTACAAGTATGTGTAATCTGCAATCCACATATTCTGCTTCAAGGTATACACCCTAGAGAAGGTACAATTATCTTTACACAAAACAAATACAAGAATATTAATTGTAGTTGTGCTGTAATAATAGGAAATTTTCGGGAGACACAGACAGGAAGTCAGCAGGCAGCTTCTTTTGGGTCAGTGGCACCACGGTGCCAGGCCCTGGTGCTTGGTTCTAGTTGTCAGAACTCAGACCCAAGTACCCTGTCTGGTCCTGTGGTCCCAGCACCTCCTCTACCGCGGGTTGACCAGACACTGGGACCCGACTACAGCCCTCCCTGAGTGGACCAAGTCATGAAATACATGATGTAACTTCTGCCTGGAACCCATACTGCAAGAATATGAAAACGTCCCCGGGCACTCAATAGCATAGACACCTTCAAAGGGGACTTCTCTGGGGGAAATCCTCAATGTCGCCATTGCTGGCTACCTCAGGCCAAAAAAAAAAAATTGAAAAATTTTGATTTTTTTTGGTCACATATTTCAGCAGTCCAAGGCGATAATGAAGAAGCTAAGAAATGGCTAGATTTACCAGAACACTTTAAACTTGAAGAATTTCTTCTGGGTTCCTAAAAGCAAAATAATGAATAGCCACTATGAAAAATCGTCTTATTTTTTAATTCGCTGTTTTTTACTATTTCACTGGTCATCACTATGCAGTTTCATCCTGGTTAAATCTAACATTTTCCCATAACTGTGTATTAGTTTAAAACAGTACAATATCATTTCCATATAATGCTTCAGCTGTTCAATTAAACCCATCATGCAATAGTACTAAAAATGGTTCATTAAAATTGCATTTAATGTAATATATTTACTAAAATGTACCACTAAAAAGGTATTACATGTATTATAATGGAAATGAAAACTGTTAAGTATAGGTAAAAAAGTCACTAATTCAAGATAAGACCTGTAATTCTCATGGTAAAATACCAGCATATATGCTAATTAGAGATGGCTTATAAAGTAATATATTAAATGGAAGTTTGATAATTTATTGTAAACCTAAGGGGAAAAATATCTAAACTTTGTTTGAAAACTTTTGTTTTGTCTAGTCCTTTCTTTTATGTGGTCACGTCATTGTAACAGCTTCATATCTGCATGGTGTTGCTATCATTCTAAGTAGTGTAGACTCCCTCTATTGATTTTTTTAAATGTAAAGTAAGTGTCTTTAAAAAAGATTTTAAAGAAGTGTAATAGAAATTAAATATATTTTATCAATATAATGAGTTAATATAAATATTTTTAAATATTTAGGCTGAAAGCAGGCAGGTGGTGTGGTGGTTAAGGCGCTAGACTCCCACATGGCCAACCAGTTAGAGGCATGCACCTGGCAGCTTGTTTTCTCACTTTCCCTCTCTGTCTGTCTCTTTCTGTCCCTCTCTGGTAGTGCACATGCCCTACAACAAATTAAAGTAATAATAATAATAAATACAATTAAATAAGTCATTTAAAAAATATTTAGGCCAGAACAATCAGTAAGGATGAGTCTCAGAAACATAAAATTAAGTGTGACAAGGCAAGTGGGAAATTAATGGATTGTGGTATGATTTAAATACATTTAAAACAGCTTACTGCAATGGCACAGCAGTTAAACCCTGTGCATATGGTGTTGGATCCCACAGAGCTTACTGCAATTGGAATCCTGGGACAGCAGCTTGAAAAGCATGCCTGTAAATGTGCATGGGTGCCCAGAATCCTGATGGGATGGAGGAAAAAGCACTGTGGTGTGACCACCCCATAAGAGGGTGCTTCCTCTCTTTTCTCATTGCATGCATCCTATGGCAATAGGAGAAAAAAAATTACTGTTTCTCATTATGAATGTGTGTATGTGTGTGTGTGTATATATATGTGTATGTGTGTGTGTGTGTGTGTATATATATATGTGTATGTGTATGTGTATGTGTGTGTGTGTGTGTGTATATATATATATATAGGCTGGATGGATCCACATCAAATCCATGATAATAACTGTCCTTCAAGAGAAGGAAAACAAATGAATTAGGGGTCATGGTTTAAATGAACATTAGCTTTATCTCTAATACTTTAAAAAATTAGAACAGAAATATGATAACCTCTAGAGGTTAAGTCATTACTGTAATTAATTTTTGTACTTTTTAATGTGTGTTTAAACTTTAATCAAATTAATGATAATAAATTAAACAATTTAAAATGGAAGCAAATGTCTTTCCTTCAAATACATTAAATGAAAAAATTTTAAAAATTATTATTTTAAATACATATATATATATATTCACAAATAGGTGTGTGGTTATATACATTTATATTTACAGGATGTTTTATATATGCATATTTTAAAAATTATATGTATACACATACACAATTTAAAAATAAACATCTTGGGACCAGCAGAGAGCATGGTGGTTAAGGCATTAGACCTTCCCACATGGCCGATCATGGTCTGAGTGCCGGACCTGGTGAATTGCTTTCTCAGTTCCTCTCTCTCTCTCCTTCTCTCTCCCTCTCTCTCTTTCTCTCTAGGCAAATTACAATAAATGAATGAATAAATAAAATTAAATAAATAATTCTTTAAAAAAATTAAAAAATAAACATCTCTGTTGATCAGAAACAGATCTACCTGCAAAGCACTAAGAGGGGTTCAAGCCAAAGGCCTGTTGGATTCTGTGATTGGAAGCAAGCACTGAGAATGAGGCATTTGGCCCGACAAGGTACAGGAACAAAATGTGTTCCACACAAAATTATAGAGGACCTGAGCCAGGTTTACTACTCGAGGCCAAGAACTCGGGAGAGGCTGCTCTATTTGTAAAAGGAGGCTGAAAATAACGTTGTTCAAAGGCAGCCTAGGGCTACAGCTTAAATGAAGTTGCAGGTCTATGGATTTCTGGGGTCACAGACATAACAACAAAACTGTAAATTATATTCAATTCTAACCACAGAAAATAAATGCCAAAATACTGTTATAAAACCTAGTTTTGAATAAAGGATCCATGAAACCAGGTGGAGAAAATTGCAAACTATTAGAAAGAAGGAAAAGGAAATACTCTCATTCAAAAAGAACCTACAAAACAAATTTGTAAAACACTTGAAGATTTTTAATATGAAGAAAAATAGGCAAAAAAATTAGTATAAATTCTCTGAGGATAAAACATTACAAAACAGCTGTCTGATATAAATTAGTTTGGAAAAGGTTTAATTAGGCTCCTAAAAGCTTTTTAGAAAACTTATTTTTTCATCTTAATAAGTGGAGTAGATTTCAAACTGAATATAATCAAAGAGAGAATTAGTATAAGGATAAATTATACTGAAGAATTCATTCAGAATGCATTACAGAAAGAGAAAAATGCCTCAACAAGTACGAAAGAGTTTAGAATCTGTGAAAGAGATTGAGAGGTGAACTCAGTTCAAAATGGGCTTTTAGAATAATGGTATTTATATTGAGGATAAGCCTAGATTATACCTTCACTTGTAATGATATGACAAGGATAACTTTAGAAATATGAAGAGTAAGAGTGATGGGACCAGCAGGTGGTATGGTAGTTAAAGTGCTGGACTCCCACATGGCTGACCAAGATTTAAGTGCCGGACCTGGTGGCTTGCTTTCTCACTTTTTCTCTCTGTCTCTGTCCAGTGAGTGCCTGTATCATGCTTTTTAAGCAATAATGATAATAAAATTAAATATATATTTTTAAAAAGTGATTATACTGACTTCTCTTCTAAACATAACTGAATTAGGATATTATATTGGGACATAATTAAGTAGTGAGAAAAAAAATATGCAATAAAAATAAGTAAATCCATAAGATAAGCAAAGATTATAATAAACACTGAGTAGTATAGATAATGATGAAATATATTGATAAATTAATAAGTAATAACCATAATATTAACTATTTTGGCTTAAAAATAAGCTAAAATCTATCATCTAAAGAAAAATGACATTCAGTAGCAATGTGTACAGGTACTTAAAGGATAAATAAAGTTATATTCAGAATGATGATACAGATGCTAAATAACTGTGGATTTATTTTAAAACGTTCTAGTTAAGGGGCCAGCAGATGGTGTAGTGGTTAAGGCATGAACTCCCATATGCCCTACCATGGCTCAAGCCTGGACCTGGCAGCTTGAAAATCATGCTCAAAATCCTAAGAGGAGAATGAAAGAGAAGGGACTGGCCATACCCCTAGGAGGTGATTTCTCACTTTCCCTCTCACTATCTCTCTCTCTCTGGCGAGTGCACACACCCTATGGCAAAAACCCTAAAATAAAATTCTAGTCAATATGAAAGTTTAAAATGCAAATATAACCATTAAAATTATAGTAACATAATAAATTACTTGAAAATAGAAAAAAGCAGAGGAATGAATGTAGGGCTGCTCACATATAATCCTGGCTGACTGGGAAGATAGGGCAGGATTGTGGCATAATGAGACCCTATCAAAAATATTCTTTTGTCTCCCTCTCACTAAAACAACAACAACAGCAACAAAAAATAGCTCAGACATTTTGAAAAACAGTTCTTGAATTTGTTATAAACTTATGGACACCATTAGCATCTGATCCAGCAACCTCCTCCAGCAACCCTATATACAAGTAATTGTATTAATATAATAACTAGCAACAACTTGAAACAATCCTAATATCCCTGAACTGGGGACAGATAAGCAAATACTGGTATATCTATACAATGGAATCCTACAATGCATTAAAAAGTATCAAATTACTGATAACATACAAAAATATATAAAGTTTTAGCACAGAGCACTGTAACTCTGGAGAAATGCATATACCAGTATTATTGAGATATAAAATGATTCTTTAACCACCATCCCCAAAATCCATTTTATCACATTGTAGTAAATGAATTCATGTATTTTTTTTATTTGCCAGAGAACAGGTATGTTCACCAGAAAGAAAGAGAGAATGCACCCCACAATGGAGCATAGTCAAGCAGCAATCCCTTTTTCCTTTCTCCGTCCTGTTGGAATTTGGGACACCATGCACATGCACCAAGATTGCATTTCAGGCTGTGAGAGGCAGGATTTGAACCCTGTAGTTGGCCATGTGGGATCCAGCTCACTTAACCGTCAAGCTGGTAAACTCATTCTTATGTTCAACTCCTGATAACTACTAAACTGTTTCCCATCTCTGCAGCTTAGTTTTGTCTTGGCATGGATACCATATAAATGGAATGAAACAGTGTAAAGCCTTTAAGCATGATTTTTTTTTCAGGTAACTAAATATAATAAACCTTTAGCAGAATTACCTACATTTATCATTTTTTTATGTTTTTGAATATTTTTCTGATTTTGGTTTCTATAAAACATATTCTCCAGCTTCCCTTTCATCTCTTTGGTATTTCTTTTCAGTCTTATTTGCAATTTCTCTTTTCCTGTTGGAATTTGGGACACCATGCACATGCACCAAGATTGCATTTCAGGCTGTGAGAGGCAGGATTTGAACCCTGTAGTTGGCCATGTGGGATCCAGCTCACTTAACCGTCAAGCTGGTAAACTCATTCTTATGTTCAACTCCTGATAACTACTAAACTGTTTCCCATCTCTGCAGCTTAGTTTTGTCTTGGCATGGATACCATATAAATGGAATGAAACAGTGTAAAGCCTTTAAGCATGATTTTTTTTTCAGGTAACTAAATATAATAAACCTTTAGCAGAATTACCTACATTTATCATTTTTTTATGTTTTTGAATATTTTTCTGATTTTGGTTTCTATAAAACATATTCTCCAGCTTCCCTTTCATCTCTTTGGTATTTCTTTTCAGTCTTATTTGAAAAAAAAAATTCCCTATTAAACCCTCTTAGTTGGATGTTCTCGGTATTTAAGTCCTAAGTACATTTCTTTCAAAGCGATCTTCTCACTCAGGTGATTATACTCATTCCCATGATTTTTAACTTCTGCCTCTATACTGAGGATATGCCTATATGATGAGTCATAAATTTGTATCTCCATACCAGAAGTTCCCTCTGATCAAACACTTCTGTGTTTACCTACAAATGAAACTACCATACCACCCAGTAATTCCACTCTTAGGAATGTGCCCAAAGGATAGAAAAACTCTCAGTAGGAAAACACTTGCACATCCATATATATTGCAGCATTATTTGCAATCGCTAGGGCATAGAATCAACCCAAATGTCCAAAAATAGAAGAGTGGATTGAAAAAACATGTGGCCTATGTATTCTACGAAATACTACGCACTCAGAACAAAAAAATGAGACCCTGACATTTGATACATAGTGCGTGAATATGGAAGACTTAATGCTAAGCAAAGCAAACCATAGTATCAAAGACAGACAGATATACTTCTTTATATATGTTCTTGGAGCAGGTCTTCTGGGATTCTAAGGAAGCTCTCTTCCTGGAGGAATCATAGAAAAGACTTTATATGTCCCCACTCAAGGTATACTGAATGTCTGCACTATATAGCAGAAGCTGAAAGTTTGGAAGATACAGTAGTAGAGAAGACAACTGTAGATTCTACAGATAGTAAAGAGAGGGATAATATGGGGGTGGGAAATAGAGGGAGGGAGGGGAGAGAACAGGGAGGAGAAACAATACATTTAATTGACAGAAAAATGAAAAGTTATTTGCTGATAATGATGCATATGGTAATGTCTTTGTCTTGACTGATGTGCACTGTATTCATACTGGACAAAGCAATGCTGTACACTGTAAAAATATATAGTGGTTAGATGTAAGTGAAAAAATAAATTTAAAAATAAAAAAATAAATTATATGACCCAACTCCATATTTGATATCTCCATTTGACTATCTCAAGGTCAAAAACCTTAACACCTCTGTCATTAATTGGGTTATCCTGGAAGCAGATGCTAAAATGGAATTTAGTATTCAGGATACTTACTCAAGGTGGCCTTAGGACTAACACCTGTAAAAAGAGACAGGAATGAAGCAGAGGTAAAGGGAAGTCAAAGTGTGGACAGCTCAGTGAGGTTCATAAGAGACACTAGAGCTAGATTTTTCAGAGTTCTTTTTCATTGGCCTGAGAGGATCAGACCTTTAAACTGCCACATCTATTAGTCAGAGGATGTGCTCTACTATAGGAAGGGCTGTAGCCTTCAGTGAGGCATTCTTCATAGATGAATTACTCATTAACTAACATCTAAAGGATGTTGGATGGAAGCATTGTCAGCCACTGGGCAAGCAGAAATTTGCAGAGGAAGGTCTGTGTGATACATCAAGGAATCCACTTCAGCCTAATCTTGGGTCTTCTCAGATATACTTATTTATATATGTTCTTGGAGAAGTTCTTCTGGGATTCTAGGGAAGTGCTCTTCCTGGAGGAATCATAGAAAAGAAAAGCTATTGAGATGAACAATGGCTCCCATCACCACTGCAGGTTCCAGAATTGCAGGTGGACTTGTCCTCCTCCTTTACTATCAATTTTAGATCCCCCTTACTTTTAGCTACCACATCTCCTGTTCTTGATGGTTTGTAATCAAGACATTATCCAGACTTCTTCCCTATAAGATGTGAGCTCTTGGTTTCCATGTCTTTCTCAGACAAGGGTGCTGCATCCATTCATTTATAATCAAGGTTAGGCAAGAGCTTACCAATGATCTTTCTCTACCCACAGAATACTTCTGATACCAAGTGTGTGTGGGGTTTTCCTTACACCATCACTCAGTTCTCTGACTCACTGGAGGCCAGCTGGGAATTCTTTAATTTAATTCAATTCCAACACTAAGCACCCGGAGTTAGCATGCAATCCTACAGAAAGGCTCAGTCCCAGATGACTGATCCCATGGCCCTTTCAGATGCCATTTCACAAGTTATGGACCACTGGGACTCCTGACCAAGTGACTATGAATTTAGGGGGCTCCTACAGTTTTCCTTTTAAGTTAATAATTTGCAAGAATGACTCGCAGATCTCAGGAAAAGAGTATACTGACGCTTACTGGTTTATTGTAAAGGTTGCAATGCAGGAACTGTCCAATGGGAGAGACGCATCAGGTAAGGTATACGGAAAGTGACCCAGAGTTTCATGCCCTCTCTGGTTGTGACACCCTCTCAGCACCTCCACATGTTTACCAACATGGAAGCTCTTCCAACTTTGCCACTTAAGAGGTTATGGAAAGTCCCATATGTAAACATGGTTGATGAAATCACTAGCCATTAGTGATTAATTCAGTCTCCAATTCTTCTTCTGTCCCTAGAGGTTGGGGAGGTGCTTAAAGTTCCAGTTTATAAATCATACCTTATTTTTTATAATAGATAAGCCCCCACCCTGAAGTAAGTTAAAGGCTTTTAGCCAGTAGTCATCATTAGTGCACAAAATCATACTTTTCATTCCTTGGGTTCAGAGGATCTTTGAAGCTCTTGTGTGAGGAACCCAGGGCTAAGACCAAACATTATGACAAAATATTCTGTGTCACCTCTATAACTCAAGAAATTACAAAGGTTTTGGGAGCTCTGGGCCAGGACTACATATGTATTAGGTCATTGGAAAAGTAATGACATATATTTTTATGCAAAAGTGCATCATGACTTTTTCAATGACCTAATACTTTACATCACAATATCCTACTAGCACTGGTTATATGATCTTTTTTTTTTTTTTTTGGAGAGATTTTCACTGTAGGGCGCGTGCGCTCACCAGACAGACAGAGAGAGACATAGAGACAGAAAGCGAGAAATCACCCCCCAGGGGGGATGGTCACGCCGCAATCCCTTCTCCTCCATTCTCCTCTCTGGATCTTGGGCACGCACGCACACACGCCCGGCATGAGTTTTAAGCCACCGGGTCCGGGACACGAACCGCGGTCGACTACGTGGGAGTCCAGCGACATAGCCATTACGCTAACTGCTGGTTCCCCACAATATCCTACCAGCACTGGTTATATAATCTTGAATTCCAAGCAATGGGAAAATATAAGTTTTAGTAGGGAGCAATAGGCCAATGCTGTAGGTCCGAAAGGTTCACAAAAGTCTAGGATTCAAGATTTTGCTATAGCACATGTGCGCTCGCCAGAGAGAAACTGCTGGTCCCTAGGATTCAAGATTTTCAGGGACATAAATCTAGATATTTTCATTCACTACTAAGATTCCCATCTTTTCCTCACTAGAGCAGACATGCCCATATTGGGAATTGAACCTTTCTGGAGATCAGCCAATTAAACTGTCAGCTGAGTTCTCAATTTTTCTCCACCTTACCCCTAAGGTTAGAACTTCCTTGTATGACTCCAAGGAAACTCTTTAAATCACTCCTAGTTTTTTGTTATTCAGAGCAGTAATTTGAGTTTAGTAAGAGCCACCAAGTTCTTCTGCTGTTTAGTTCCAAATTTATCTGTAATTCTCAAATGCCTGATATATGGGACCAACTAATGGAGTCCCTTACACAGATGTACCATCCCAATGCACCACCAGAAAAAGTTCTGGCAGCTAGATGGTGGTGCCAGAACTCAGTGCCCCACCACCACCACCAAGGATAGGGTTCTCATTGTTAACCAGGGGGCTTATATCTGGCTTCAACACTGAACCTTAACACTCGTTTTCTTTAACTACCCCTGATATCAGCTTTATAGACTGGATTCCCTGGAAAACAGATTCTAAGACAGGGTTTGGTAATAGGAAGTCCTGGGAATCAATATTCACAGAAAGCAGGAGTGAAAAGAGGGATAAATACGACCAACAGTGTTGATTAAACCATGATGAGCTCCAGAAGGGTGCACCTTTAAGATTGTCCTCTGTTAGAAGATGGCTAAGCTTTTATCTGTCCTTAAATGTGCCCACTCCTCAGTCCAGAGGCAGTGTGATAGCGTGTGAGATAGCCTTTTTATTTTCAAAGAGTTTTAAAATTATTTTTATTGGTGTTTTTACATGATAGGTGAGAACGTTTTTTTTTTTTTTTTTT
>NW_006159564.1:99952-100349 GCF_000334495.1 Tupaia belangeri chinensis
TTTTTTTTTTTTTTTTTTTTTTTTTTTTTTTTTTTTTTTGCTATAGGGCACATACACTTCCTAGAGAGAGATGGTGAGAGACAGTAGGAGGAAAAGTGAAAAATCACTCCCCCAGGGGTCTGGCCACACCGCAGTCCCTTCTCACCATTCTCCTTCTGGGATTTTGGGCACACATGTATCCAGTGTGATTTTCGTTATAATTTATTTTTTTTATCACAACACACAAAAGAATTTTCCATCCAAAATACACTGTGCATTGGCTCAATCAAGCATATCAACATACATGTTCTCAGCAAATAATTTCCCAATTCTTATGTCCTGCATACCTTGCCTTTTGTTTTGCCATCCTTGATTCCCCATCCCCCACCCTCTGCTATGTCCCATCCTCCTCCCCCAT
>NW_006159564.1:100826-103726 GCF_000334495.1 Tupaia belangeri chinensis
AAGGGAGGGTCTCCTGCAGATCCACAATTGTAGGTGAGTCTCCAGGGAATGCAGTTTCAGGAAAGCAGTTCTGGTACGCAGGGATGATTATCAGCTCATGCGGCACAGCAGCCATCTTGTAATTACCAGGAATGGTGTTGTGGGGATCTGCAGTGTGAGTGGTCCTCGGGTATCTGGCTTCCTTAAGAATGGTAGAGTAGTTCTTGTTTTTCCCTGAGGTAATGCAGGGCTGGTAACCATCATCTTCTCACTGTCCATAGGTAGAGAACATCCTCCTATACAATATATTTCTCAATTGGTTTAAGAGAGCTAAAGTTTTTTTTTCTGTTGCTTACAGTTGCAAGTTCTTCATCCTTGTTTTCGGCCTCAGCTTGCCGAATGGCGCCCGGCACGTGGGGCGGAGCCCTGGCCGCGGGGCCCCGGACGGGGCCCCTGAGATAGCCTTTTAAGGGCAGCCCTGAAATCTGGGCCATGAGTCTCAGCATCTACCACAGTGTCACACTCCAACCTCTTTTATTTATTTATTTATTTATTTTTGGAGAAGTTTTTGCTATAGAGCACGTGTGCTTGCCAGACAGACAGAGAGAGACATAGAGACAGAAAGCGAGAAATCACCCCCTGGGGGGATGGCCACGCCGCAATCCCTTCTCCTCCATTCTCCTCTCGGGATCTTGGGCACGCACGCACATGCACCCTGCGTGAGTTTTAAGCCACCGGATTAGGGACGCGAACCACGGTCGACTACGTGGGAGTCCAGCGACATAGCCATTATGCTAACTGCTGGTCCCTCAACCTCTTCAAATCAACCAGTGGCCCCAAGTAAGATCCCGCTCTAGTCTTCCCCATTTCAGAAATTCAGCCACCAATTTTAAAATTAGAAACCTAGGAATCCTCCCTAACATATCTGTTTTCTCATCAGCCATCTGCAATATGGATTATTATTGTCCAATCATTTTTATCTCCAAATTATAGTCTATATTCTGCTTATTTGTCTCTTTAGCTCCTGCAGTCATCCCTGTCTAAGCCACAGTTATCTCTCATTTACACAATTCCTACAGTCTCCTCGTTGGTCTCCCTGTCTCCTCTCTTGCCCTTTTCCAATGTATTTTCCATATACAAACCAGTATAAACTTCATGAGGTAAAAAATGGAATCATCTCAACGCCTTGACTTCAAACCCTTGTTTTTTTACTGCATTTATAATTAAGTACAAACTCTTTTACCTCTCCACAAGGCTTTGAATGATTAGTGCCTTCTCCAGTCTCATCTTTACTCACCATTCTTACTTAATCCATAGTGAAATTCTTTCAGTTCCTAGAAATGTCCAAGTATATCCCTATATCCCTGCTATAAATTAAACAGTCTTCATCTTCCAGCTACTTGTTTTTGCCTAGAAAGTTCTTTTTCATCCTTCAGGCATCAACCTTAATGTTACTTTCTGAGCGATCATTTTCTTGACCTGCAGTGACTTTTATTTATTTATTTTTTTGTAGCTGTTAAGCATTTGAGTGTGTGTGAGAGAGATTTTTTGCTATAGGGAGCATGCACTCACTAGAGAGACAGAGAGACCAAAAGCAGGAATTTATCCTGAGGGGGAATGGCCATGCCGCAATCCCTTCCCCTCCATTCCTCTTAGAAAGTTGGGTATGTACACACAAGTGCCTGGAATGAGTTTTAAGTCACTGGGTCTGGGATTCAAACCATTGTTGACTGTGCAGGAGTCCAGCAACATAACCATTATGCCATGTATTGATCCCCTGTTCAGCATTTAAAAATTCTTTTATATTAACAGAAATTTTTATACAATAGCTAATACCCACATTATGAATCCTGCCTCACCAAGGCCAATATCAGAACTCTATTTCCCAGTTTCTTTGCACCTGAACTGCAGGTCTATGATCCAAGGCTGCCAGTCAGGTGTACCAGAGTTAGCATTCTGAGAAGAGACTAACATGAAGGGTGACAGCAGGTGGCATTGTAGTTAAGGTGCTGGATTCACACATGTCCAATCATGGCTCAAGTCTTGGACCTGGCAACTTGAAAACCACACCAGATGCACACATATATGCACCCAAAATCTCAGGAGGAGAGTAGAAGAGAAGGGTTTGCAACATAGCCCTCCTTCCTGCTGGAGGGGGGGGATTTCTCACTTTCCCTCTGTCTCTCTGGCAAGTGCACATGCCTATAGCAAAAACCTAAAAAAAAAAAAAAAAAAAAGAGAGAGAGAGAGAGAGAGAAAGAGAGAAAGAGAGAGAGAGAGATTAACATAGTAGTTTTTGCCTTTCAGAGAGCAGATGGAGAGCTATTCTGGGCAGTGATGGAGATTCTGGCAGCCCATGCTGAGGACCATTGGTAGGCGAGAGTTGTGAAAGCTGCAGTTTACGAACCAAGCGGTGATGGCTATGCTGCTGTTGCCAAAGCAGTTGTCTGTAGAATGACTGGACATTGTTCCTGGTTCCTCAACATTTCCAGAGACCCTCTGAGTCATCTTTTATATATTGGTATATTCATTTTCTGTTAGAATCAACCACAGTGAATTCCACCATCTGTAATTAAAACATACCAGTTAAACTCTTCAGTTATATCCATGGTACAGTCAGTCTATTATTCTCTATCTTAAAACTCTCTTTATTTCTTTTTTTGCACTAGCAATAATTATAATTATAATTAATAATTATAATTGTGCGCAGTGTGTTGTCTGTCTCTCTACCAGATTATATGCTCCCAGAAGGTAGGAAGCTCTATAATTTTCATTCAGCACTAAAGAGCAGATCAGTAAACTATGAAATCTTTTCGATGTGATAGACACTGATAGAAACACTAAGAATACAGCATCGAAAAGATATCCCTGCCCCTAGCAATGGGCAAAGAGACACCTCATTGGTACTGTTCCTCTTCTAA
>NW_006159564.1:103745-105851 GCF_000334495.1 Tupaia belangeri chinensis
ACATCTGTTGTTCATCCTAGCTTGATGCCTGGGTTGGTGGCCAGAGCCGCTTCATGTCTGGGGTATAAATATATATAAATGTTCCTGGGTCACTCTTTTAGTACAAGAGTTAAGTGCTGTGCAGAGGGTTCTGGATCCCACATGATTTATCATAGTCTGCCTGTTGGCCATCAGCAACATGCCAGGCACATGTGCCCAGGATCCTGGCAGGATGCAGACATACAGGAGAGGACTTTGTGAAGTGACCAAGCCCCATGGGATGGGTGTGATTTCTCTCTATAAATGTCTTTCTCTCTCTCTCTGGGTCATACATGCATCCTCTGGAATTAAAGAAACTATTGCTCCTCTCAAAGGACTCATTTCTAAGATAGACATACAGAAATAAGTCATTAAAGTTTAATATGGTAAATACACTGATAAAAATTGTCAAGTGTTCTCATAAGCTTACTGAGAAGAACCATATAATGTGAGGAGAGGAAAGGTGAGGCTAAAAAAGGCAGGAAAACAGAAGTGGGGAGGAGTAGGGAAAGTTCTAGGAAAAATTTTGGAAAATGCAAGGACAAAGCTTAAAGTGTGAGCCGTAAGTTGACAGGTGATAGGGGAGATAGAGGATGGTGTTAAAAGGAGAAAACAATTCTGGGCAAAGGCAAAGGGTCCCATATGATGAGCAGCATGGTAGAGAGAGGAGGGACTTTCACAAGAGGGAGAGAGAGAAGTAGGATCAAAGTTGAACTAGATCACAGAGGGACTTGAGCTCCTTTGGAAGTGCTTAAAATTATGCCTGCATATGGAAAAGGCTCAGAAGGGAACGTGGAAAAAAATTAAACTAGGAGATTAGTTTGAGTTTATTTTATTTTATTCTTTATTTCCTTTGTAGCTGTTCAAACATTCCTCGTGCCATAAGTTCATCAATTAACTGAAGTTTATATTTTCAGTACACATTGGCCATGCTTCTATTATGTATTTTCTAAGTGTTACTATATAATTTATGAGACATTAATTATGTGTATGCCTTTTTTTTGCACTTATCTTATAGACTACCTTTCTCAAGTAGGCACCGTGTATTCTGTCGCGTCAGGTCTTCATGATTTTAAACAACTCAGACAGCACGCAGGAATTTTTAGTAAGTACGTTGAAGGAATATGCAAGATTCTACATAGGAAACATGAATGTAAAAGAAATATTTCCTTTTCCAGAATAGTTCATGTTTAATATGCACATAAGAAGTTCACAATATTTTATTGCAGTCTATGCAGTTTCATGGTGTATTCCTACAAAGATTTCTTTTATCTGCCAACTATATACCTTATTTTTCACATATATAGTGACTTATAAATAGCTGTACATCTTTATGGGGATACAGTATGATTTTGTTTTCAATATATGCACTCAATATGTAATAACTGAATCAGGGAAATAAACATACCGATCATCTCTAATATATTTTTCTTCTCTTTGCTCTTTGCACCCACCTTCTACTACTCATTCTCTACCACCCACACTCTCCCTTACAGATTTTTTTAAAAGCAATGAAATAAACAGGTAATGATACATATCAACTAATATCTAGGTTTGCAAATAATAGAATAGGATTCAAAGACTGAGATAATCACACCAATAATGATTCACAATCTTTTGCACACAAATTTCCCCTCCAGAACCCAGAGAAACCATTTGTGTAAGTAACCTTCTAATTCATCAATTCTCAACAAAAATATCTTTAAGATCTGGACTATACAATTTCATATTGTAGGAGAAAGGAGGTTTCTTTCAAGATCTCTAGCAAATGGGGAGCATAATGGGGACAATAAAATGAAAAACTACCATTGGCTGGTTAAAAAAACTTCTTACCACTCCCTATTCATTCTTCACTCTATATATAGAACTCTGGTAAGTGCAGAAATACAGACTAGTGAACAGCCTTTTATAAATGCCTCACCAACAAAGCCATCTGTAGGCCAAATGTTCAACAACTGAATTTCTCTGACTCTTGGTATTCTCAGAGCCACGTGGACCTGTTCTGCTTTCAATGGGTTAATTACCAGGGAAGCATTTTTCTTCTGTGGTCTAGACATAGAAATATCCAGATATTGTTTCCCTTGAAAG
>NW_006159564.1:106228-146447 GCF_000334495.1 Tupaia belangeri chinensis
TACTTGATCACCAATTCTCATGTTTTTCTAAGGCCAGATGGGGCTAAACACAATTTCTGAAAATTTCTCTCCCTTTTTTTTAACTGATTAACAGCTTATTTGTTTTCGATTGAGGATGCTGCCAAGCAAACAGAAGGAAAGGGAAGAAAATTCCTTAATCTTTAAGGTGTGGAAACCAGAGAATGATGGATTTGATGTTGCCAAGAGGAAACAATTCTTGGATCTAATAAATAAGCATGGAAAGAAAGGTTACTCAATCTTATATAATTTTAGTAGTATGAGTGCATAATGTGGATTTTGAGAATAATATAATTTATGTTACTGAAACCTGGTATATGTGTGTAAAATACAGAAAGCTTAACCTTTAAAGAGAAAAGTCTTACTCCTGACATTGCTACCTACTCTGTGATCCTGCATAAGTGATTTAACTTGAGACTTTGTTTCTTCATATGCAAATTAAAACAAGATACCACTCAACCTCTGTCAGAATGGCTTTGATCAAGAAAATAAAGAATGATGTCATTTAGCTTGCAATTGAATGTATAAAAGAACTTGAAATAAAATAAGATAAAAAAATTTAAAAAATAAAGAATGATAAATGCTAGTGAGGATGTGGTGAAAAGGGAACCCTCTTACACTGCTGGCAGGAATGGAAATGAGTATAGCCTCTGTGGAAAACAATATGGCAGTTCCTCAAAAACCTACAAGAAGCATTGTAAGCATCTCAGCAAAAGAGTTGACCTGCTCTTTAGTAAACTTCTTTAAGTGACTGATGAAATGAAGCAAATTTTAAGGCAGTAAGGAAGCATCATAAGAGACTTATTTCTTTGGTAGATTTGATTATTTATTTTATTTCCAAACATCATAATAGTAAAACAGAAATGTCTATACTGCTTTACAGTAGGAAGAGAATAGTTATGTATGACGAGACAAGACTTTTTAAAGTGTGTGGAAAACACATAGGAAAAAATTGCACAGATTTTTTTTTTTAGTTTTTCCATCAAAATAAACTCATACTTTAGTTTTATTTTTCCATGACCTTTCTGAAGCTTCCTCATGTATTGATACTGAATTTGGACAACAAATGTGTTATCAGAGCAGACATTACTATCTACATCTACACATACGGATAAGGGAGTCTAACAAATGGTTGAATTGCTCAAAATCAAATACCTGGTAAATTCATGAGAGGGAGCTTCATGGAAAATTGTATTATGAAAAAACTACCTGGGTTTCAATTTTGTACCAAAATAAACTTATTCTTTAATTACACTTTTCCACAAACATACTGAAGCCCCTTCATAAAGCAAGGATGATGTATTACAAACAAACAAATAAGCCCTTCAAGTAGAAGTACCACATGACCTAGTAATCCCAGTTCTTGGATATTTACCCAAAAGATAGAAAAAACTCAGTTGGAAAGACACTAGTGCATCCATATTTATTGCAGCATTATTTACAATTGCTAGGACATGGAATCAACCTAAGTGTCCAAGAATTGATGACTGGATTAAAAACTGTGGCACACATACACTATTCAGTATTACTCAGGAACAAGGAGACCTTATCATCTGACACAAAGTGGATGAATATAGAGACATAATGCTAAGCAAAATAAGACAGACTATGAAAGACAAATACCATATATCCTTGCTCAATATATACTGAATGTCTGTACTCTATGACAGGAATAGAAAGATCTAAAGATATAATAGCAGGAAGGACAATGCAGATAACAGAGATTGTATTGGAGGGGGGTGGTAAGTAGAGGACTGTGGGAGGGACTAAGGGAAGAAATAATTAACAGACACAGTATGTAAAGTTGTCCGTTTAAAATGATGTATATAGTAATATTGATTAGATTGTCACATACTACATGCATACTTCCAAAGCCATATTATATGCTATGGAGGTATAAAATTAAAATATAAAAAGAAATTATACAATTTTAAAAAATGACTTCGATAATTTTAAATTTAAATTTAAAGTCTTTCCATCTCTAAAATTCTCTAAACCTCTGCCAAGAATATTGTACTTGGGAATAGCACTTTTTTCCTCTGTTGTCTCCCCTTCTCACCCTCACTATTAAGAGAAATGATCTGCTTGCTTCTGTGGGAGTTACATAAGTGGGAAGTGAAGACAGACTGCCCTGAAACATTATAAATAGCCTGAATGTTCTGAGTGTGCCTTTCCTGGGGAAGTGAGGTGCAATGAACTCCATACAGACATGGAAGGATTAATTGGTACTCCAGCCGAATGTAAACTGGCACAGTGGCCAGGCACATGTAGGCCACATGAGGTTACACTGAGACATCTCCTTCCTGAAAGGAGTTGGACTGCCTCTCCCATCACAGTCTCAGATTCCTGAGTCCCAGAGGCCCCCAGTGCAGCCACAACCATCAGGGTTGCCAGGAACAGTGGTAAGTGGCAAGAACCGAACTCTGAGCGTATCAGGAAGCACTCCAACTCTAATGACTCGGGCAACTCACTTGGCATCAGCACTGTTTTCTCCCAACTTTGCCAAAATAGCCAAGCCTGATTGCTGATGCCCAGTAGTGACATTTCCATTCCAGGCCAGAGACTGTGAAAATATGCTTTAAAAATATAAAAGAGTCAATATGATTAATGTTCCTAAAACTGAACTTTTTTTTAGTATCGAAACACCATTCAAGTGACTGGAGGGACTGATCACTTTTGTTCACTCTGTGACTAAAGGACACTACCCCAGTCCCCATTTGATAGGAAGCCAGACTCTGCTCAGGTACTGGTGAGCCACATGGGAAGAAGGAAGGCTGAACTGGCAAATTGGGCACATTTTCTCTCACAAGCCAAACTCCTCACTAGAGGTGCACAGTGCTCTCCATGGAGTTACCAAGACAGCCGCTCACTTCTTTCTGAAATGCGTGTTCCAACAGTATTAGACACACTCTGGAAGCAGTTACGCATTTCTGAATGATGAGTTCTTTGGTGAAGACTTGTCAGTAGTATGGTAATATGGATAAAAGATACATATTTTATTTGGTGTAAAGTCGCCTGGCTTTTTAAAAAGACAGTACAAAATTAATTTGACTGCAGATGAAGTTAATTATCAAGGTTGTGTGTCTAATTTATTGTCATGGAAAAAAAAAGTCCCTCACATTTTTTTTTTTAATCGCTGTGTGTTCGATGTTACATTAAAGCAAATCAAAATTGAGTTGGCCCCATAGCATAGTTATAAAGGGAGTCTGATCTCACATGGCCAACCACAGTTAGGATCCTGGCCCAGCTGCATGAAAAACATGCTGGGCACATATGCATACATGTCCCAAATCCTAGTAGGATGGAAAAATACAGGAGAAGGGGTTGCTGTGTGACCATATCTTTCTGAGGTGTGCTTTTTCTTTTTCTCTCTTTCTCTCTGTCTCTTTCAGGTGAACACATGTGCCCTCTGATAACTTAAAAAACAATACCAAATTGCAAGTTCAGTCTCAGGGACAGATTTTTAATGCAAACTTTCCACATCAGGCTGTGTTCTTCAAACACGGGCATGCATTTCCCAGTTCTGTCTTTTCATCCCATCCATAAAAAAAAAGAAGAAAACCTTCATCGTTCAATTCTATACTATAGTCCCTCACATTTTTTTTTTTAATCGCTGTGTGTTCGATGTTACATTAAAGCAAATCAAAATTGAGTTGGCCCCATAGCATAGTTATAAAGGGAGTCTGATCTCACATGGCCAACCACAGTTAGGATCCTGGCCCAGCTGCATGAAAAACATGCTGGGCACATATGCATACATGTCCCAAATCCTAGTAGGATGGAAAAATACAGGAGAAGGGGTTGCTGTGTGACCATATCTTTCTGAGGTGTGCTTTTTCTTTTTCTCTCTTTCTCTCTGTCTCTTTCAGGTGAACACATGTGCCCTCTGATAACTTAAAAAACAATACCAAATTGCAAGTTCAGTCTCAGGGACAGATTTTTAATGCAAACTTTCCACATCAGGCTGTGTTCTTCAAACACGGGCATGCATTTCCCAGTTCTGTCTTTTCATCCCATCCATAAAAAAAAAGAAGAAAACCTTCATCGTTCAATTCTATACTATTTGAACACCATTAAAGTGGTTGAGAGAACTGCTCAATTAATTATAGCTATGGCGTGAATGTATCTAGAACTTGTATATTAAAATATGGTGACAGGATTAAGAGGGTAAAAACTTAATTTGACTATAGTCTTCTACTTTGTGATAATACCAAAATTTATTAATCTATTCTTCTCTGGAAAGGCATTTTAGTAATTTTCAGGTTTTGGCCCTTATGAATAGCTCTACTGAGGTCATCTACTATAAAACATTTCTTTTAGTACAGCTACATATTCTTTTAGTACACATTTCTGTTGGCTATATATCTAGGCATGATATTGTTTAGTAGATATAACCATATCATCTTCCAGTGTGGCTGTCTCATTTAGGTTTCTAGCAGTGCCTCATAGCCAGTAATTTCTGTGGCTTCCTATCCTCACTGGCATGCAATTTTCTGTTTTAGCCATTCTAGTAGATGTTCAGTGTTGTCATACATTGACTTTTTTGCTTGTACTTTCTTGTTAATTAATGAGATTGTATACCTTTTTTTGTTTGAGGGGGAGATTTTGCTATAGGGTGCATGCATTCCCAGAAAGGTGGATAGAGAGAAAGTGAGAAATCACCCCCTGCCATGCAGCAATCCCTTTCCCTCCATTATCAGGATTTTGGGCACACATGCACATGCACCCAGCATGAGTTTCAAGGCACCAGGTTGACATTTGAACTACAGTAGGCCATGTGGGAATCCAGTGCCTTAACCACTACACTACCTACTGGCCCCAAGAGCAAATAATTTTCATAAATTTATTGGCCATCAGAATATTATAAATCATCTTTAATTGTAAATCATCTACTCAAGTGTTTATTTTTCTATTGGGTTATCTGCTTATTTCTCAGTGATTTGCAGGAGTTCTTTATGTATTCTGGATAGTCAAATGTTATAATTAATTTTGATATAGACTGTATTTTTTATTTCAATTTATTTTATACATTCAATCACATTATTTAGCTTACAAAGTGAATATTCCAACATGTGTACATTTCTCACCAGCCCAGCTGGCAATACTATAAAGTTATCTTCAGCAGATAATAACCCATTTCATTGTCCCATAAATGCTTTGCCTCTCTATTTTTCTCCTCAATGTCGTTCCTCAGACTCTACTCCTTCACCCACCCTCTTCCTACACTGTATCTGGTATTCACAACTGTTTACTATTTTCTATATCCTTTAGTCATTCAGTTTTGCCCAGAGTCCAGACACTCAGTATACAGTAAGTGGAGACATACAATGTCTCTCCTTCATACCCTGGCTTGCTCTGCAATACTGGACTTACACAGAAAGGTTCCGAATTCATGTCTCAAGGTCTCCCCATGGCAGCTGAGTGTGTATGGCCATAACCCTAGCCAGCTGAGGTTGGGGTGGATCACAGCATGAATACTCTGTTAGTGCTGCCTCTCTCCCTCTCTCTCTTTGAAGAAATAAATGCACTTTTTTAAAAAGTGTGCTGGCATTTTTAATTACAGTTACACTAAATCTGTAGACTAATTTAAACAGAATTAACAACTAACAACATTGAGTTTTCCATGCATGAACATGAAATATCTCTCCATTCATTTAGATACTCTTTAACTTCTCTCAGTAATGTTTTGTAATTTGACTGTAGAGCGCTTTGAACAAGTTTCATTATGTTAGTTCCTAGGTGTATAATTTTTATTCTATTGTAAATTATGCTTTAAATTTCATCTTCCACTTGCTTCTGGGATATAGAAATATGTTAATAGTTATAAAAAAAATCAACCTTGTATTCCTGATCCTGCTAAATCATCTGGTAAATTCTTAGGAATTTAAAAAAAATTTTTTGAACTCAGTTGATGTAATGAATTACATTAAGTAATGTAATGTTAACCACTCTTGCATACCTGAAATAAACTCTTATTGGTGGTTAGGTGTCATACTCTTCATATGTTACTGGGTTAAATTTGTTAAATTTTCTTAAGAATTTTCAGTAATATTCATAAGAATATTGATTCCAATTTTCCTTTAATAACATATATTTGACAGTTTTAAAATTCATATTGAGGTGCCTCCTAAAAAGAATTAGAAAATATCCCCTCTTTTTCTCTTCTCAGGAAGAATTTATACAATAAACATTGCTATGATGTCTTTTTTAAATATTTGAAAGAATTCAAGAAAGAAATTATATTGATCTAAGAATTTGATTATGAAGGAGTTTTAATTAAAAATTCAGTTTTTAAAATATTTATCCAATTGTTTATATTTTCAATTTTTATATGGTAAACTTAATAAGTTTTTAGTTTTTTTAAAGTCATGAATCCATTTCATGCAAATGCCAAATTTATTGCTGAGAGTGTTCATAATATTATCTAATTTAATGTATAATGACCTGAGCATTTTTATTTCCAAAAATTTGTAGGTATCTTTTTTCTTGACTGATCCTATGAGAACTTTATCAAAATATTATTTCTTTGTTGATTTTTCTCTTTTTCATTACCTATTTTTATTTCTTTTTGAAAATTTTTTAATGTTTTCTTTAGTTGTTGCTGTTTGTTTTGCTGATTTATGTTTCTTTGTTCATTTGTTTTATTGCCAAAAGGCATGTGAGCTCACCAGAGGGAACAAGAGACAGAGAAAATATACTTCAATGGGTCATGATCATGTCACGATCCTTCCTACACTTCTCCAACCTGTCAGAATTTGGGACACGCAAGCACATATACTTGTCTAGTTTTTTAGGGCACTGGGGCCATAAATTAAAACTCTGGTTGACCATGTGGGATCCAATTCCGTAGGCACAGTGTGTAAGTGCTGCACTACAGTTAGAAAATAGAAAATATTTTGAGTTGATTTAAAGTGGAAAAATCAAAATTGTAGTGTTGCGATTTCTCTCTAAACATTGTATTAGCTGCAGCAATATATTTTTTAATATTTCCATTGAAATTCAGTTGTTTTATATATCAATTGATATAAAATAGGTATATGCATGTATATAAATATGTATTACAATTCTTGTTTTATACATAAAACCAATAGACATTTTTATTTACCTAGGTTTTTATTCCACTGGAATTAAAACTTTTCTTTTTGTTTCCATGTTCCATCTGGATTTTTTTGTTTCTTTTTATTTCTTTTCCTTTTATTTATTTATTTAACTTATTTTTGGCTGAAGAGTATGTGTACTTAGCAGAGAAAGACAGAGAGAAAGCACTCCTAAAAGGGGTATGTTCATGCCACAATTCCTTGTCCTCTATTTCTCAGGATTTGGGGCACGCACAAGTACATTCCTGGTGAGTTTTTCAGGCCACTGGAGCCAATATTTGAATCATGGTCAACTAAGTGTGATCCAGCTCTCTTCATCACTAGGTTATGTGAAGGCTCTTGGAATTAAGATTTTATCTGAAGAAAGTCCATTTAATTTCACAAAGGTGAGCTTACCAGTGACAAATTCTCTTATTTTTTCTTTTATTAAAGCTATCTTGGGACCAGCAGTTGGCATAATGGCTATGTCGCTGAACTTTCATGTAGTTGATTGTGGTTCGAGTCCCGGACCTGGTGGCTTAAACTCACGCCAGGCATGTGTGCATGCATGCCCAAGATCCCAAGAGGAGAATGGAGGAGAAGGGATTGCAGTGTGGCCAGCCCCCCTTGGGGGTGATTTCTCGCGTTCTGTCTCTGTCTCTGTCTTTCTGGTGAGCGCTTGCACCCTATGTCAAAAAATTCTCAAAAAAAACACAAAAAACCTAGCTTTATTGAGAAGTTAAATTTTAGTTTTAGTACTTGATTTTATTTTTTAAGTCATTCATTTTAAGTTTTTCTCTTTGTATTTGGTTTATAGAAGATTACATAATATTCTTTGGTATGGTTTTCACTGTTTATCTTCAATCTGGTGTTCCGAAAACTTCTTGAATTTCTTAGTGAATGCATTCCATCAGTTTGGGAAGATAAAAATAGTGATTCCAACCCATCTAAATGATTAAATAGATCTAAATGATTCTATTTTTCATGAGAATGGATAGCCCTTTCCTCTGTTATGTAGCTTAGGTAAGAGGCTGATCATTCTATCCAATCAGGAGGCTGATCACTCTATCCAGTCAGGAATTGACTTGAGTCAAAGGTGAATTACAGAAGGAATAAGTCTCAATTTACGTTTGTTTCCTGTCCACTTCTTGGGAATGTCCATCTCAAGCATTTGATTGAGAATATAATTGTCTTTTCTTCTTATCTCTGAAAAACTTCAGAATTTTCAGTTCCATCATTAATAATTGTCTGACACCCTCTTCATCTGCTCTCTTGTTATTATATCCATTTTCATAATCTAAAAAATTTAGACTAAAGGAGTACTTAAGGCAGGCCTACTTCTCCTAGTACATCTTATATTTTACTTTGCCTTTTTGAAGTTTTTATTTTTATTTAGTTATTAATTATTTATTATTATTATTATTTAGAGAGAGATTTTTTACTAGAGGGTGTACGTGTGCTCACCAGAGACAGAGAGAGACAGAGAGACAGGAAGCAAGAAATCACCCCTGGGAGTATGGCCACTCCACAATCCCTTCTCCTCCATTCTCCTCTCGGGATCTGGGCACTCATGTACCCACATCCAGCATGAGTTTTTAGCCACCAGGTTTAGGACTCGAACTGTGATTGACTATGTGGGAATCCAGAGATGTAACCTTTACACAATCTGCTGGTTTCTTTATTTTTATTATTATGTTTAAATAATTAATGAATTAATTTTAGGTTTTTGTCATAGGGTGCATGTGCTCACCAAAGAAGAGAGAGACAGTGAGATACAGAGAGAAGGAATATGAGAAATCATGCCCCCACACACTGAGGGGGAATGGCATGCTACAAGCCTTTCTCTCTTTTCTCCTCTTTGTATTTTAGGCATGCTCATACACATGTCCAGCATGGTTTTCAAGCCACCAAGTCTGGGACTTGAACTGCAGTCAGCTATGTGAAAGACCAGTGTCTTAACCATCATCCCACCTGCTGGCCGAAGTTTTCAGACTACCTTTCTAATCTCCAGTGCTGCTGCAGATGTCTAGGATTGAGTCAGTGTCAGATGTAAACTCTCTATGCATTTGAAGAAGCCCCTGAAATGTGCAATTTGTCTCACCAGCCTCCAACAGTGGCTAATGCCAACCAACAATAATATTGCCTGTTTCTCTTCATTCCTAGGTGACTTAACACCTAAACAAAGCCCAGTCTACAGGCCTTGCCCTCAATCAGTGTCCATAGGGAAAAATTAGCTCTCCTCAAAAGTGTTCCCTCTTCATCCTCATTTTAGAGTCTTTATCTGTTTTCTCCATGTCCAGGTTTAGGGTGGGACCAGGGGAGGGGAGAGAGTGCAATTAATGGATTGACTAGCCAAGTATTTTTTTCAAATCTATTATGTAAACCAGAACCCAAGCCCATAGAATTTCAAACATTGAGAATGAATAATTTTGTGTTATACCAGTGGCCAATAGCAATGGAAGTTTAATATGAACAGGGTAAAGGTGAATTGAATAAGAGCCTACAGAGATAAAATAGAAATTAGAGTAATCTTAACCTCATCATGCTACAGCTTTATGACCTGGTTCCTGCTTATATCCAACTAAAACCTAAGAAACTTAAATATTCTTTCTCTACTCACTAAAATAATCTTTTGCGTTTTATCCTTCCACAGAACCCCTGATATCCCAGAAACATCAAAACCTTAGGATAATCACTGGATATTTCACTTAGTAAGCCTTATCCATCTTACTGATTTTATCCTTTGTAATGATAAAAGAGTACATATTACAAACTTAGTCATATAGTTCATCAAAATCATGGCTGCAACCCCAAACAAAATGCACTAGTACTAGAGTGTATATTAAATTTAAACTCACTATAAGCATATCAAAGCCTATGAAGACCACATAAATGGATAAATGTCATACCTGTTATCGAGAGCATGTATCACTGAATTTTCTTTTCAAGCATCAACTACAATGATTCAAATATCTCCAGCTTGTGAATGCATTCTGGATCATGGTCATTTATGCTTACTTTTATTTTATTTATTTATTTTTTTTGTTCCCAAAGGTCTTTATTATCACAACATGCAACAAAATTGAACTCACTCTGAAAAGGTAAGACCATAGAATTACTTATTACTTTTGGCTTTTAGACTATCGAAAATTAGCTCATTCAGCACTTAAGGTTGTTGGTAATGCTGAGATGGCATGGAAAAGAAAGAAATTGCATACCAACTCTGTTCATTTTGAAAGCTTTGGGCACAGGGTTAAGGAATGAAAAGACCTCAAGGATATGCCCTGTGTCTGTGTGTGTGTAACGATTACACAAGAGCCAAGGCACAACTTCAACAAATGAATTGCACTCAAATACTTTTTAAATTTAATTTTATATATTATTATCATAATCTTTCTTATATTACATTGAATCACATATATCTTCACAGTGTATTACATTTCTTTTTCCAGCACAATTACCACACCTATCAGTCAGGACAAAGACATTACTATTCACATCATCATCATCAAATAGCTTTTCATCATTTTTTCAGATTTTTATTATTATTATTATTTATTCTCTTTTTTTAAACGTTACATCACTATTTATCATTTGGCTTATATAAAGAATTGACCAGCCTGAAATACTTCTTTTTTTTTTATTATCATCATAATCTTCTCTATATTACATTGGATTACATATAACTTTACCGTGTATTACATTGTTTTTTCAAAAGGGAATGCCATGCATGTCAGTCAGTACAGAGACATTAATCTCCCCACTTGAACATTCCATATCTTTTCTGTTTTCCCCAATCATTATTTTTATTATTCTAATTATTTTTATAAAACAGTCAATTGCTATTTCTCGTTTTGCTTGTAAAAATACTTTGCCCATCATGAAATACTTCTCAGACCAATCCAGTTGAGAATACTATACATGTCATCATCAACAGGTAACAAACCATTTCTGTGTCCCACTAATGTCATGCCTCTCTATTTGTTCTCTTGCTATCCTTCTCTATATTCTTCCCTTCTCACCCAGTCCATTCCATACTGTCTTCAATATCCATAAAAATTTCCAACACTTTTATGCCTTCCAGTGTCTCAATCTCTACCAGAAAGTGTGGCTACTTGGTGTGTGGACTAGGTTTGCTAATTGGTTTCTCAATATTTTTTATGAAATTCCTTGAAGATCGGGACAACATAGTAGTATATGGTTTATGAAGGTAATCTTGAACATGTGGTGTAGCCAAAGTGTATGTGGGGTGTTTGATTTAAGATATAACACTTAGATTAATACAGTGATGTATTATTATAAGGTTATACCCCCTTGTCCTATTACAATTTATAAACCTGAAGAGTAAACATTTTTCTCCAAGCCAGCAGGTGATACAGTGGTTAAGGCTCTGGACTCACACATGGCTGACTGTAGTTCATGTCCCAGACCTAGTAGCTTGAAAATCACGCAGGACACATGTGCCTGGGTGCTCAAAATCCGAGAAGGAGACTAGAGGAGAAGGATGTCTGTGTGGTCATCCCCCTAGGGCACCATTTCTCACTTTTCCCCTCATCATTTCTATCTCTGTCTGGTGAGTGTAAGTGCCTTATGGTGGGAAAATATAACAAAATGTTTCTTCTATGTATGTGTAATGTAGGCATCCAGTAATTAACAAAGTCAGTCTTTTGCTTTGTTTTTTAATCAATCTATCTAAATCCACTTAAAATATCCAATATACTCCTTGACTATTGCCTGCAAAAGCCAGTATAAGCTCTTGCTTATCTTTGCAATCTCACCTTGCCACAAACATCCTATATATCAGGTGCTTTAAATCACTTAATATTCAAAATGTGTAATGCTATTTCTCACACTTAAGCTTTAGCATAAGCATTTTCTTTACTTAGAATTTACATCCCACCTTTTATACATAGTAACTCAACTCAGATGTCACTTTCTTTCTCTATGAATCCTTTTCTGACTTCCCTAAGCATGCTTCTTTTTCCTGCTCTTGTAAAATTCTGTTTATACGTGTATTCCAGCTTTTATTTCATTATCATCCCTAACTTCTGCATCTTCCTAGGGCAAGAAAACTAGTCTAAACACTTTAGTATCACTAATACCAGTATCCCAACCAATATTTACAGCTAGAGTTAATAAATGTAAAAGGAAGAAAGAGGGGAAGGGAAAAAAGAAAGAAGGAAAGAAAGACTTGAAACTTTAAGTATGACCCCAAAGATTCCCAGAACCTAAATTTGCAATTAGCAAGCCCACAGTAATATTTACTGAATTAGCAATAGGCCCCTAAATATTCAAAATGTAGTGATAAACTAAGGAAGGGAGGATTGCATGTAATGTTGGAACATCAGATGTAAAGTCAGAGCATGCTATATTTTGCTGTCCCTCCCCCCTTTTTTTTCCCCCTTTGCCATCCTCCAATGAGACAATATTATCTGTTCTGTTTATTTCCTGTTCAGGATTTATTTCTATTCTGTTACCTCATTTAGTACTGATCTGGATCCTTAGAGTCTTTTTCTCTATTCAGTGATGGCAAATGATATAGACTTTGGGTGTTATAGTGTGAAATAATTCTGTGAAGCATTATACAATGTTATTTCTATCACTATTGCATTTATAGTTTCAAAATTAGTGTCGCTAGCTTATATAAAAATGATATGGGTTATTGGGGTCAGATTGTGACTCAGCATTAAAATGTGAGACTCTGTGAAGTAATTCCACATCAGAAGGCTCCCAGTTCAAGTACAGAGTCCTTTCTGAGAATGCTGACCGCATGCTTGTCCAGGATCCAGGCTGGCTAGCTAATTAAAATTAATGAATTAATAGTTAATTTTAAAATGGCATTAGTATTAGTTGGTACCACGCCAAATTCTAATTTTATTTTCTAAGATAGAGACAAGACTTCTTTAAAACCTAGGCACAGGTCAGTCATGTCAAGGGCTTAGAATAACATAGTCTTCCTTTATATACTAGTATATAATGAGTCAAAAAATATTTCATATTTAATATTCACTAGATTACTTTTCTGGTGGGGACACTAGGCTTCTAGAAGATAATTACTGAACACATGATTAGCCAGTAAATTGCTAAGTTAGAGATTAAAACTGACCTGACTTCTAATCCTGTCTTCTTTCTTACTACACCAGAGTGTAAGTGTTATACTTGCTTCTTCCCTGACATCTGCTCAGTGTGACCCAAAAGCGTGACACTCAATATGGCTGCCACTTATCCGATTCTTTAAACTTTGTTGTTATACCTACTATACCCTAAATTCATGTCTGTGAGGGGGTCAGTTTACAGTGAGCATGTGATGGGCTTAGGTGGATTACTGTGAATTAACGTTCCATATGGTGATCATTAATGTTCATCAAAAAAAATTTGGGTTTTCTTCTGAGAATTTATATGGTTATACTGCCTTTTGAAGACAGGCATGGTCATATACATATCTTTAGCCAAAAAAAAATCTTTGGCCATCTTTAGCAGAAGCAATATATGTCTCTTCCAAGAGGAAGTTTTAAGAATCAGTGTGGCGGCCAGGAGAAGGTGTAGCAGTTATGTCTCTGGACTTTCACCTGGCTGACCATGGTTCGAGTCCAGAACCCAGTGGGTTAAAACTCATACCGGGTACATGTGCTTGCATACCCAAGACCTCTACAGGAGAATGAAGGACAAAGGATTTGGGGCAACCATTCCCCCTACAGAGGGAGATTTCTCACTTTCCCTCTCACTGTCTCTCTGGTGAGTTGGCATAATGGCTATGTCGCTGGACTCCCATGTAGTTGACCACGGTTCGAACCTAGAGCCAGTGGCTTAAATTTACACTGGGCATGTGTGTATGGATGCCCCAGACCCCTGGAGGAGAATGAAGGAGAAGGGATTGCAGTGTGGCCATACCCACTGGGGGGTTATTTCTTGCTTTCTGTCTCTCTGTCTCTCTCTCTCTTTCTGGCGAGCGCACGCACCCTATAGCAAAAACCTCTCCCCCACCAAATAGAGACAAGACTTCTTTAAAACCTAGGCACAGGTCAGTCATGTCAAGGGCTTAGAATAACATAGTCTTCCTTTATATACTAGTATATAATGAGTCAAAAAATATTTCATATTTAATATTCACTAGATTACTTTTCTGGTGGGGACACTAGGCTTCTAGAAGATAATTACTGAACACATGATTAGCCAGTAAATTGCTAAGTTAGAGATTAAAACTGACCTGACTTCTAATCCTGTCTTCTTTCTTACTACACCAGAGTGTAAGTGTTATACTTGCTTCTTCCCTGACATCTGCTCAGTGTGACCCAAAAGCGTGACACTCAATATGGCTGCCACTTATCCGATTCTTTAAACTTTGTTGTTATACCTACTATACCCTAAATTCATGTCTGTGAGGGGGTCAGTTTACAGTGAGCATGTGATGGGCTTAGGTGGATTACTGTGAATTAACGTTCCATATGGTGATCATTAATGTTCATCAAAAAAAATTTGGGTTTTCTTCTGAGAATTTATATGGTTATACTGCCTTTTGAAGACAGGCATGGTCATATACATATCTTTAGCCAAAAAAAAATCTTTGGCCATCTTTAGCAGAAGCAATATATGTCTCTTCCAAGAGGAAGTTTTAAGAATCAGTGTGGCGGCCAGGAGAAGGTGTAGCAGTTATGTCTCTGGACTTTCACCTGGCTGACCATGGTTCGAGTCCAGAACCCAGTGGGTTAAAACTCATACCGGGTACATGTGCTTGCATACCCAAGACCTCTACAGGAGAATGAAGGACAAAGGATTTGGGGCAACCATTCCCCCTACAGAGGGAGATTTCTCACTTTCCCTCTCACTGTCTCTATCTCTCTCTCTGGTGAGCACACACACTCTAAGGCAAAAACCTCTTTAAAAAAAAAAAAGAATCAGTGTGGGGGTTCAAGGGTAGCATGGTGATGGTGATTATGGCGCCTAGATCTGACATGACCAGCTGCATGGTTTGAGACCCAGACCCCACAGCTTGAAAAACACACCAGGCGCATGTACATGCATGCCACAAATTCCAAGAGGAGAATAGAGAAGAAGGGATTGTAATGTGGCCATTCCCCATAGGAGGTATTTTCTCATGTGTTCTCTCTCTCTCTCTCTCTCTCTCTCTTTCTCTACTCCAGCAAGTGCATATACTCTCTTGCAAAGAAAAAAAATAAAGGGGGTGGGGGTGGGGAGATTAGTGTGATCTGTGTTATTTCTTCATGCTCCACATCCCCTCTGCCCCTTTGGCATGGACATGTAGCTTCTCCTATCCTGGTTCTTAACAGGAAACAATGTAGAACACAGTCTCCTTTGCTATACACTTAGCCCCACAAGCCAACAGACAATGGATATGGAATATAAGCAAATGTTTTAAACTTTTAAATTTTTAGAGTTTATTACCAAGCATAAAGTATCCTAGCTTAACTGGTACATCTACTTTAATATATTATTTCAATCCCATAGTAATTCCCAATGGAATAGGTCAATGAAAACTTTTTTGAATCTATGGAATCTTAGCATGGACTGTCCTTAATTAAGAAGTTTTATTAGGGGACCAAAAATTGGTGTAGTGGATATGTCACTGGACTCCCATGTAGTCGAATGGTTCAAGTCCCAGACCTGGTGGCTTAAACTCACGCCAAGCACATGTGTGTGCACACCCAAGAGCCCAAGAGGAGAATGGAGGAGAAGGGATTGTGGCATGGCCATTCCCCCCCCCGGGGGGGGTGATTTCTTACTTTCTATCTCTCTGTAGCTCACTTTCTAGTGAGCTCATGCGCCCGATAGCAAAAACCTCTCCAAAAAAAAAAAAGGAATTTTTATTAAGACTATTTAGAACATTTTATTCCAAAATATAGTACCTCAGTGTATGAGAAACAGTAGAAATTATAAGGTCTTTCTGATATTCCCCCACCTTTCTCTCCTGAAGTAAGTCATATAGGAATTCTCATCTTCCTTTAAAACATGCCATGAAATCCTCATCTGAAAGGTACTCACCTTGTACCCACAGGAAAGGAATGTATTTTTTCTCCGATGACACAGGGAAACAAGAGAATCTGAACAGACAGGACTTGCTAAGTTCTTCCCAATTTACCTCCATTAGATCATATCATATTCTCTTTGTTCAGTCAGATATCTGCCCCCATGACTCCACTCCTTACCAAACCTAAACATAAAAATATACTGGTTGCATCATTTCTTTGAATCTACATTTCTGAATGCTCCTCGTCATATAAAACGGTGTAAAATAGAAGTTAAATAATACTTTTTCCCTACTAACCTATTTATTACAGGTGCATCAGCCATGAACCTTGTCATGTGTGAGGTAAATATGTTACTTTTTTTTCCTCCTATACTGTTATTTAAACATTCAAAGGATCATTGTCAGCTGATTGCTAACAAGCTTTTTAAACTAGTATTTCAGTCTATGACACTAAAATGTAAGCCAGAAGGAGAAACAATTTCATGGATAGCTATCTGTTTCAGAAGATCAAAGACGAAGAATAAGAATAACGGCATTGGTGAGAAGCTCCTAATTTACTTCCCCTCCCCCAGACTCTTTTTCCACCAAAGGTCATAATTTCAAGACCAATTCTTCCTATTTATACAAGATAGAAAATTTCTCTGTAGAACCTCCAGACAAGTACTAACTTTTCCAGACTTTAAGAGAAGGCAGAGGATGAGACATGCACGATTATTGCACCTTCATTCCCATCTAGTTGAAGGAGTTCGGTGCTTATCTTTATGCTTAACATCATTTTACAGAGTCTAGAGTCCCTTTGGGCATTCATAGTCTCAATAGGAAGCTCCATGCAAAAATATGCCTGCAGTAAATAATCTGAGAATTTATAATGGTCTAAATGGTCACCCCAGCCAAATTTTGTCCATACGTGTGTCTGCAAGTTTTCCCACCAAGGCCATAAGGACTGTTTGAGCACAGCTGAAGTTCGAGTTTGCCCCATATTTACTGATTTTTATTTATTTTGGAGAGGTTTTTGCTATAGGGTGTGTGTGCTCACCAGAAAGACAGAGAGAGATAGAGAGACAGAAAGCGAGAAATCATACCCCCAGGAGGGATGGCCACGCTGCAATCCCTTCTCCTCCCTTCTCTCGGGATCTTGGGCATGCACGCACATGAGCCCGGCATTAGTTTAAGCCACCAGAGCCTGGACTCAAACTGTCGTCGACTACATGGGAGTCCAGTGACATAGCCATTATGCTAACCACTGGTCCCGATATCTACATTTTTTAAATTGGATTATTTTTTCACTTATATGTGGAATTTTTAAATTTTTTCTTATCCTCATTATTTTTAAAATATTCAATTGCTATACACCATTCAGCTCATAAGGCAAATTTACCCAACATGAAATATACCTCAGATCAATCCAGTTGAGACTCCTATACACATTTTCATCAACAGGTAATAAACTATTTTTGTGTCCCACATCTTGTCTCTCTATTTTTTCTCCCTGATTTCCTTCCCTATACTCTTCTCCTCTTCCACCCTCTTTCCACACTGTCTCCAGTGTTCACAACTATCTTCATTGTCTTATGACCTCCAATCCTTCAATCTCTACTATAGAGTGCAGACAGTTGGTATATATTAAGTGGAGACATACAATATCTCTTTCATAGTACATTTTTACTTAATATCTGGAAGATCAGGAAATTATAGGTTAATATCTTTAACCAAAATATATAAAAAATTCTCGACCACATACTAGCAAACCAACTCAACAGCACATTAAAACATAATACTAAATGGAATAAGCCAAGCACTCAAAGAGAACTACAAGATGATCTCACTTATCTCTGTAATGTAAACAAGTCAAACTCATAGAAACAGAAAATAATGATGGTTGTCAGGAAGGAGAAATGTTGGTTAGAGGATACAAAGTTTCAGTCAGGATGAGTAAGATCTTGAGACATATAGTACAACATAGTGACAAGAGTTGATAATGGATTGTATACTTGAAAATTGCTAAAAAAGTAGCCTTTATCTTATTGTCAGAGTATATATGTACTTGCTGGAAAGACACAAAGCACTGCCCCAACACACAATGAGTTTACCCCCACTTCAGTCATTTCCCTCCATTTCCCCACCCTACCAGGATTTGTGCAATATGTGCCCAGTATGTTTGCCATCAGAGTAGGATTTGAACCAGTCTTTCATGTGAGATCTGGTTCCTAATGTACATAACTTAGCCATTGTGCTCTGAGGATAGCCAGAGAATAGCTTTTAAATGCTCTCACAACTAAACAAGTATGTGAGCTGATCAATGTGAATTGGTTTGATTTAATCATTTCATAATATGTACATATGTCAAAACATCTTGACCATTGTAAATATACATGGTTTTCATGTTACAAGATAAAAATTTAAAGAGAAAAAAAATAATGTGATGAATAATATAGATTATAAAGTCCTTTACAAGATCACTTTACGTGAGTTTCAAAACAATTCTGTGAGAAGAACTTAGATATTTATCCCTAAGTTACCAGTGAACAAACTAAGGCTTGGAAGGATATGCAAAGCAGGTCTAGGGCAGAGACAAGAGTAAATATTAGGGGCAGTTTCCATTTATTTCAGGGCCTTTGAAAACCCAAAGGCAAGACCACTTGTTAACACATGCCTCATCTTTTCTGAATGTCCATTGTCATGTGCTGTCTATCTCAGTGATTTTGTTATTGACAACACCTGGGCTAGCTTCCTTTATGTGTTTGCTGACAATCTCTGCTCTCCTCACCTACCTAGTATCTACCAAAACTAAACCTGGGAACTCAGATATGCTTGTCCTTATTTTGGATTAAGTACAGCATTTTTAAAGGTCCCCTACAGTTTCCTTTCCAGTGTTCAATGCCAAAGTGCCCAACTGCTTCTGTCTCACCTCCCCACAGATGGGGCTGTAGTCACTCACTCTGTAGAAGTTTATTTTGTGCCCTGAGCCACACCTCAGTGATTACAGGTAGGCGTGGGTGGAAGGGCTCCCTGAGGTCTGTGGGTTTGTGGGCATAAAGCTGAATGCTCCTTTCAGCCCAGCAATTAAAAGCCAGGCTGCCGAACAGAGAGGCAAAGACTTCAATTTGCCAAGCTATTTAAGAAGAATGTCAATGCCAGCAGTCCAGGCCATGGGCAGTACTGATGGAAGGTATGGGTTCTTGTAGAGTGAGGCTACGCCATCATGAGCCCTTGGAGACAGCGTCGAGCAGGCCAGGAGTGGTGCAAGAGGAAGGGAGGGAGCAAGAATGTATCTCCCAACAGCATGCTTAAGAACAAGGAGTTATTTTCCCCAAAGCCATGTGTGAGACTCTCAATTTGTGCCTGAAAAAGAAAAAGGCAAGACACAGGGAGAGAAAAGTGAATTACTAGAAAAAGCAGGTATCTCTTTGGGAGTTTGGGAGGGCAGCAAAAAGACTGTCTACCAGTCTGTTAGTCTTGGCAGCTGCATATCTGTGAATCTGGCCACAGCTAGGGTTTCCAAAGCCCTGCTTCTGGAAAACACAGCAAGGGTTGAACCTGAAACGTGGCCCGTGGATGGTTCTGGCTCCTGAGCAAGGTCCCTCAACTCACGGGGTCATTCAGGTGACATTATGACTAGTTGCATGGAAGACTCTAAGGAGTCTATCTCCAATTGGACTGGAATCTCCCAGAAAGGCAGGTTCACCCAAGTTTTTCTGTCTCCCTCTGTTGCAGCCCATACCTACAGTTCAGAACTCTATAGGTGATTGATGAGAATTCCTCATTGACACATTGTTGGATTTTAGCCCAAAACTCTTCCTATCCACCAGAGGGCAGATTTTCTGACCGGAGTGCAGTGGTCTCTCTCAGCTACTTAGTAGTGCACAATAAATAGGGTCTCTCTTTATGTCTGGTATAAAAGCCGGAGCATTTAGAAATGTTTTTGACCACTTGTAACAGAAAATTTGCCTGACAGTGGCTCACACAAATACCGGTGTACTTTTCTTATCTAACAAGATGTTTGATCTCTGTGGCAGCTGGCTCCTGATCAGTAGTCAATGGCATCAGGGCTAGCGTCTCCAGCCCGCTCTTACATTTTCCCTTATACTTGCCTTTCCCATTGTCTCAGGATGACTGCTGCATCATCGGATGCTGCCTTCATGTTTAAGGTAGGTAAGATGGAAAAGAGCTGTGCTCCTTGTGATAGCCATTTACCAGGACGGTGACTCTGTTGCCATCCCCTCAGCCTTCTCTGTGCACCCTAACGGTCAGAACTCCATGCCACAGCCACAGCTACCATGGAGGGAGCTTGGGGAGATGAGAATTGACTGGACACACTGCCAGTCTGAACAAAATCAGGGTTCTGTCAACTCCAAAGAAGAGGAAACTATTCTTGGGAGGCATCTAGCAGGACCACGCTGTGCAACAGGACTGATCATGTTGCACTGAAATGTTCTGTTTCTGTTTCTGTTTCTGTCTCCGCCTGCCCTCCTACCAAAATGAACAGCACTTGGCAGACTGAGAAACACAGTCATCCTCGTATTCCCAGTACATGGCACACTGCCTGGCACAAAATAAACTTAGTAAACATAGCTTGAGCTAAAAAAAATATTGGCTAAACTAAATCCCAAATGATAGAGAAACAAAAGAACTGCTTTTACATTAAATTGTGCATGCACTTCTCTCTAATAATAAGAGGGGATAATGATGTAAAAGAAACACCTACCATCGAAAAGATAGGCATCTGGAGGAATGAGAATACGGTGCTCTTTAGATATGCAAAGTTTCCAGTACATGAATAATGGAACTGGTAATGAAAACAATAGTTACTGCTGCCTCAACCTCTGTGGTGCAGCCAGTATTGTGCCAGACTTCAGAACTGGAAGCCAAATGCCAGACATGGTTTGAGTCTCCAGCTCAGTCAGCCTGAGAACATATGCATGGGTGCCCAAGATTGCAGTGGGCTGGAGGACTGAAGGAAGGGAATCATGACCTGACCAAGACCTATGGAGGGTCCCCCCCCCTCTCTCTCTCATGCATATACACACTCTATCATGGATAAAAAAAAAAAAACATTCAAAAATAATAGCACTACTTATCAAGTGCCTATGAAAAATTTGATGCTGTATATATATTACTTTTAATTCTAATGTTTTTACAAGGTAAGTAAACTCCCTTGGGGGGGGCCCCCCCCCCTCTCTCTCTCATGCATATACACACTCTATCATGGATAAAAAAAAAAAACATTCAAAAATAATAGCACTACTTATCAAGTGCCTATGAAAAATTTGATGCTGTATATATATTACTTTTAATTCTAATGTTTTTACAAGGTAAGTAAACTCTGCCTCATTTTAGAGATGCTGAGAAGTGGTCCAAGGTTGAAGAGCTACAAAGGGTAAAACCAGAATATGAACCAGGTGGGCCTGTCTTTCTCCATTGTCCATCCTGCCTCTTGTCCAAAGGTGTCCAGAACTCTCATTCTGCTCAAGGGAAGCTTCAGGGCTAGGAGGTCACATAAGGACTCCCATTAGAGAGCAGATTCCCTGTCTCCAAAGATGCCCTTCCATCTTTACTCTCTGCCTCGTCAACACCTCACTAGTACAGAGAGCAGTGGGACATGCAGATGAAGACACAATGGTGTTACTGGGTATATAGAAAGTTGTATTGACTGCTGGCTTTCTTCTCAGTGTCTGTGCCAAAACTAGAGAGAAGAGGGAGCCAGAACGGTGCAGGCCCTTCCCTTCTCCAAAGCCCATCCCATGCAGAAGAATATCCCAAATATAGACCTACGTGCAGGAGCAGAAATGTTACTCTATTGACTCATCTTTCAAGCCGCTTTCTTATGTGATTACACTGAACAAGAATAGTTGAGGCAAGTATATCTGGCTTTGGACCATTTGGTGAAGAATTTCCTGTGAACATGAATGAAGAATTCTGAATAAGGATGAAATGGCTGCATTTTGGCCTATGGCCTCAGGTTGCCCACAGTAGTCCACAAGTAATGGCAGTCCCCTAGCCACTGCCTTTCTCTGATTCGTTCAGCTCTGTGCCACGGACTTGGAGTCGGGTATGCCTTGTGGGGAATTGTGATATTTCAATCCTGACTTACCTAAATGCCAGTATCATATAGCCTAGTCTGCAGATGTGTCCAAATGGTATCAGTTGCATTGGTTATGGCAAATACAATACAAATGAGGTTCTCCCTCAAGAAATCAGAACCTAATTTAATAAAACTTGCTCAGGCATTCAAAAATGGTCATTTCTGAGGATTTCAGGATGCCTAGGGGCTGAGAGACAAGCACTTTGAAGTAGTGTTCATGGCATTTGAATTCTTAAACATTTGCTTCTGAGAATATGTACAAAATGAATTGGATGTAGTGAAAATTCTCAGGTAAGTCAGAGCAAACCAAAACCAGCTTTTAAGAATCTTTTTTTTTTTTTTTTTTTTTGAGAGGTTTTCGCTATAGGGCGCGTGCGCTCACCAGACAGACAGAGAGAGACAGAGAGACAGAAAGCGAGAAGTCACCCCCCAGGGGGGATGGTCACGCCGCATTCCTTTCTCCACCATTCTCCTCTCGGGATCTTGGGCACGCACGCACACGCGCCCGGCGTGAGTTTTAAGCCACTGGTTCTGGACACAAACCGCGGTCGACTACATGGGAGTCCAGCGACATAGCCATTACACTAACTGCTGGTTCCCCAGCTTTTAAGAATCTTGAGCTTAGCAGCAAGATACACACTGAGGTATAATCTTTTGAATAGAATAAGAAAATTCTTCATACTACCCAAAAAAAAAAATATTCAAAGCTACTCAGGCACCAAAAGGGACAGTGCATTTTGGCAAGGAGTATTGATCTGGAATTGAAAGCTGTAATTATAAGCTCAAAACAAGAGAAAAATGAAAAACAGCACTGTCAGAAATGGAATGATTCTACATATTTTTATGAAAATAACAATTATACATTTCAGTAATGGCTTTGTTGTCATTACCTTTTGCTAGTATCAAATGGATTACTTGAAATTTCTCATTTTGGCTTACTGAATAAGTATAATAATTATTCAAATTAGAGGACAGAATATACAATTAAGTAAACACTGGGAAGGAGCCAAAGAAAAGCCCATGACACTAGGACTGGGATCCTCTGAAGCACTGAGCACTCGTGCCCCATGCAGTGCCAGGGCTCCAACCTCAGGCTTTGTAATGGCACTACTAGGGTGATCCCTGGCACTGCCAGACCATGGTGTCTGCTGTGCTTCCCCAACCTTGCTGCTAGCTTGCATAGTTCATAGTCAACTCTAAATCAGAGGTAAATCCAGAATTTGACCTTTTGAGAGAAAAAATGGTTAATTAGAAATTTACCAGCCAGAATCTCTGCATCTGGAACTCTTGGCTATGGTCAGGAAAAAGCAGGGTAACATAATCAGGATGGAAATCCTTCCCTTAAGCTCTGCCACTGGTTGAAAGTATAGAATCAATATCACTTAGAAGCACAATGACTGGATTGGAATTTGAGCATTCACTCCTGGATGGGCTTTTAAAAAGCACGTTCCTTATTCCAAGAAACATGTAAGCTATGGGAATAGAGAGTGGATTCTGACCTAATAATGCCTGCTGGTTGGAGGGGAGGAATTCCAGCCTCTCCCTTGGGAAACAATCTAAGTGCTAATAAAATCACTATAAATACAATGAAAGAAGGGGTTGTGATCACAGCAGTAACCACAGAGAACTTATGGAACAAATGACACCCTAATGATTTTTTGGACTTTTAATAGAAAAATATTTTTTTACTGCAACCATTAAATGTGAGCACCAGGAGGAGTAACTGGTACTAAATCGGTACCTCTGATTTAGAGCATCAACACATGTAAAAGAGAAATAGTCTTGTAGTCTGCTAGCTTTTTCCTTGTGCATTCATCTTCAATTTAAGAATTAAATTCTCCTCTTTCCTAACATGAGGGGAGATAGTTGAGAAAAACAGTTGACCATTATAATGAACTATATACTTCTGTATAATAAAACCAGTTGTAAAGTAAAGAATAAAAACATTAAATATGTTGGAAAAAGTATAACCTACTATGGATTGAGCATCCCTAATCCAAAATCTAAAATATGTTCCAAAATCAAAAAAAAAATTTTTTTGGAGAAGTTTTTGCTATAGGGTGAATATGCTCACCAGAAAGACAGAGAGAGACAGAGAGACAGAAAGCGAGAAATCAACACCCAGAGGGTGCTGGCCATGCTGCAATCCCTTCTCCTCCATTCTCCTCTTGGGATCTTGGACATGCATGCACATGCGTCCAGCGTGAGTTTGAGCCACCGGGTCTAGGACTCAAACCGCGATCGACTACATGAGAGTCCAGTGACTTAGCCATTTTGCTAACTACTGATCCCCCAAATCCAAAATTTTTGACTATCAGCATGATGCCACAAGTAGAAAATATCACACTCGGCCTCACGAGACAGCTCACAGTCAAAACATAGGCTCACAATACACAGTTTATTCAGTGTTCCAAGAAAAGAGGGTCCCCCAGGCCCCATGTTTGATGATGCCAAAAACAATTGTCCCGTGGGTCATTGAGAGAGTTAACACCTTTGCTTTCTGATGGTTCAATGTATAGAAGTTTTGTCTTACGTGCAAAATTATTACGAACATTGTATAAAATACCTTTAGGCTATGTGTATAAAGCATATATGAAACATAAATAGTTTTTTTGTTTAGACTTGGGTCTCATGCCCAGTATATCTCATTTTAGATACCCGCCCCCCCCAGACACACACACACACATATATACAAATATTTAAAAATCTGGGGGAAAAAATCTGAAATCTGCAATGCTCCTTCTCCTAAGCATTTCTTCTAAGGAATACTCAACCTGTATCTTTTGATGGCACACATTCTACATCTAGCCTTGGTTGTGCCAAATATCCCAGTCTTGATTCCTTTACATTGAGAACTCTACCCCCTGAACTTACGTAATCAGAGGGAAATGGTCATCAGACACACTGAAGTGTCAGTAAAGGAAACAGATACTTCCCATGCCATTGAAAGTTGAGAAAGGGAAGCTTCAATATGTACTTCATAAGCCAGATTTCTTGACTCTAACTTAAAAATCACAGCAAGAGGTATTAAAATTTGAGTAATCATAACTCACATTTCTATAACTCTTACTGTGTACAAAGAGCCTTTATATATGTGATCTCGTTGAAATAGCAAGACATTCTAATGAGAAAATATATATGTGAAACAGAAGTTGGCTTGTTCTTAAATAAAGAAAGTCTCTCTTTTTTTTTTAAGAGAGATTTTTGCTGTAGGGTGCATGTACTCGCCAGAGAGACAGACAGAAACAGAGAGACATAAAGAAATCATCCCCTCAGGGGGGATGGCCATGCCACAAACCCTTCTCTTCCATTCTCCTCTTGGGATCATGGTCATGCACACACATTTTAAGCTGCTGGGTCCAGGACTCAAACCTCAGTCAACTATGTGGGAGTCCAGCAACATAACCATTTAGCCATGTGCTGGTCCCAGCATGTCTCTTTTTTCAAGTTAATTATTTTTTTAAACTTAAGACAGAAAGCTTGCCTACATTCATGAGAGACAGAGAAATATCCTCAACAGGATCCCAGCACACTATAATCCCCTTCCCCAGTCATCCAGTTCATAGGATCTTGAGTACATGCAGATGAGCTAGTGGGTCTTTAGGTGGACTCAGAGATCCAAACCTGTGATTGGCCATGTGGCTTCCAGCACTGCAGTCCAGTACACTGCAGACTGCACCACTTGGTTGGGGTCTTTATTCATGGGAGACCGACAAAACATACCTGATATTTCAAGTTTGCGGCTCCAGAAGCATACCCTGAAATAAAGATTCACCCCAAAGCAGAGAAGTGGGGCAGAGAAGGAGATGGAGCCTAGCAAAGGAGAATTTCAGGCAAAGTTCCAGCTTCAGCCTGATCCCCAATGGGGGCCATTTCATGGTTTGTTCTGGCCAGAGATATGGGGGCAGGGCTTTCACATTCCAGCACATTAACTCATGGCTAAAATCTTGGGGAAATGGAGTGGACAGGGAACACAAAATCCTGGACACTGCTGACTGGCTGTACATGTGAGACTCCAGAAGAGTCCCAACTGAGGACTATTAGAAGAAAATAAACAAATAGAAGAGCAGAAACTCTCAGACAAATGGTAAAAGGTATTCCAGAGAATCTGAGCTGAGTAATGGGATAGTCCATCATGGGTTTAGGTCCACACATGACAGACTTTGAAAGGAGAATATTAAGACAAATAGTTCAAAGCTTAATACCAAACTATTTGAAATACATACAAAGAGTATGTTTGATATAAGCACAAAAGGTATTTAAAGGAAAGGATTCAATGGAAGCTTACTCTGGATGTTTAAATGTGGTTTAAACACACCAGACACATGTGGTTTAAAATATAAAATTTTATTGATCAAATCTCAAGGATCTTATAAAGCCAACAATAAATAAATTTTGATTGTCACTGACTAGCTGTAAGACTTTAGACAAGCCATTTCATACTGCCATATCTGAAACTATATTTTTAGTAGAAAGATAAGAAATAAGTTTATGTTAATAATTTAAATTTATTTTACACTTATGTTGTACCAAGTACCAAGTAGTTAGCCTGCACAATGTATTAGGCGTTATTATTTTTCCCATTTCACAGGGCACTCAGCTAGTAAAAGGAAGAGCCATGGGTCAAACCCAACTATGTTTGCTTCAAAAGCTGAGCATTAAACTGTTTGACTATTGTTTCTCAGAGGAAGTCCAAGTCATCTATAGCCATAGGATTCTCTTTAACCTCATGCCCTATGTTTATGTAGTGGCAGGTATAAAGAAAAAGGGATATACAGCAATCCCAAGATCTTCATAGACAGGACATGTCTTCAACATTGCATGACTCCTGGGGACATCAGTCATCACCTGCATCTCCCATCCAGAGTTTTCCATTACCAGTAGACTCCATAAGGCCCCAGAGAAGAAAGTTAAAATGAATCTTCCCCTCTAAATTCTTGATTATGAAGTAGACTAGTATGTTCGAAACTTAGTTGCATGGGTTAGAGTTCAAAAGAAATTATTGAGACGTCAGGCCCTGATGACCCCATTAAATGCTATTCTTTCACACACACATACACAAACACACAAAACACACACACAAATCTCTTTCTTATAGCATGCTACTCAAAGTTGTTGCTTTTCAAATAATTCTTAATGTCATTAAAATTGACAGTTTCCCCTAAGTTGATGTGTACCTCTCTCTAATAATAAAAAGTGTCAGACCAACCTGAATGGAAATGCCACTTTAAAAACTTGTGCCATTGGGACCAGCAGTTAGCGTAATGGCTATGTTGCTGAACTCCCAAGCAGTCAACCACAGTTTGAGTCCTGGACTGAGTGGCTTAAACTCACGCTGGGTGCATGTGCATGCGTGCCCAAGATCCTGAGAGGAGAATGGAGGAGAAGGGATTGTGGCATGGCCATCCCCCATGGGCGCTATTTCATGCTTTCTGTCTCTCTGTTTCTCTGTCTCTCTGGCAAGTGCACGCACACTGTAGCAAAAAACCTCTAAAAACAAACAAACAAAACTTGTGCTATTTATAACAGCAGGAAGGGAAGGTGGGAGGAAGGGGAATTCACCTCATGAATTATATCATACAGGCAACTCATCTACATTTTAAGCATCCTCTATGACTATGGCTAGATTTAGGGCATGAAGAATAGCACAATATTTGAATTCGATAAAAGTACTTATCAGATAGAACTGACTTTACCTAAGGAGTTCAAAACATTTTCACATACAGATCCATTACGCATTATTGATTCGTATGTCTATCACAAAAATTACTAAGTTGAATCAGTGGGTGGCATGGTGGTTAAGGTAGTTGGATACCACACTGCTGACTGCAGTTTATATCCCAGACCCAGTGGCTTGAAAAACACACCAGACACATGTGCATGCATGCCCAAAATCCCAAAAGGAGAAATGGAGAAGGGACTGCAATGTGACCATTCCCCACAGGAGTTTTTTCTTTTTCTTTCTCTTCCTTTCTCTTTCTTTCTGTCTTTTTCTTTTTCTCTTTTTTTCCTTTTCCTTTTCTTTCTCTTTCTCTTCTTTTTCTTTATTCTCTCTCTCTCTCTCTCTCTCTCTCTCTCTCCCTTTTTCTCTCCCACCTCCCAATGAACATATTCACCCTCTATCAATTTTTTAAAAATAAATTACTTAGTCATTATTATCTGTTTGTATACATTTATGAATGTCTTCTCTTAAAGATAAGCTCTTTGAGGGTAGAAGCCATGACTTAGGTATCTGTTTCCCTGAAACTGGTTCATGACAGCTACTCACTATTAAAGAACTAATGAGTATTAAGATTGAGCAGTACAAAGCATGCTCTCTATCTTCCTGAATGGCAGAAGCAGGGGTCTTGTGTGAAGAATCAAGTACACTGCTTCTGGGCTACCCCACCCTATCAAAAGATATGCCTTATCAGAAATCATAAAATAAAATGTAGGCATGTGTATTATAGTGCATTACACTAGGAATACAGTTTCGTGGATCCCAGGACTATCCTTATTCAGAAAGAAATAGATACATATCCAACTGCAATGGTTTTTAGATTCTGTATACCCTCCTCATTAAAATTTATAAATTCTCTCCAACTTATTTCAAGAGTTTTACTTCTTTAGCACAGGGTTCAGAGTAAAATAGAAATCCTGTGGAACAGGAAACACTTTATAATCATTTACTCTTTGGTATGAATAAAACCCTTAAACCAAAATTTTTGTTAAAAAGCACTGGAGAGCCAAAGTTACATATATATCAAGGATTTTAAAATAAAATGAAACAAAGGGCACAGAACTTTCCCAAGGCACACTTCACGTCCTAACTGAATTGCCTTGGGTTGGCCTTGACTGCAACCAGGTGACCATTCACCTGTGGGCATCAGGACCTATCCCCTCAGGTGCGAGAGCTCAAACACACTGCACTCTGGCGGATCCTCTGTGGGCGCAATGCATAGGCTGCTGTGGCCTCCTCTTCAGTCTGGGAATCACCTAAAGTCATTAGATTGAGAATGATTTGGCAAATTAAGACCTGAGCAAGTCAGTTGTGTGGTTCTGTCACTACTACACAAGTCTTTATTTGTGAATCATGGAGGGAGAGCTTCACAAACCTTTGAATGTTATGTAATGATCTGGAGCTAGGGAATTGTGGGTTCAGGGGGTTGCCACCAATTAGCTGTGTAGCTTTAAGGCTTTGTTTTCATTAAGTGTTTTTTTAAAAAGTGAGAGAGATTGCATAATCAAATAAAAGCAGGAAATGTTGCATTAAGAAAAAGCTTCTCTTTTTATTTTTAAACTCCTCAGAGCCTATAATATGTTAATATGAACTATAAGTCTCCAGAAGGAGAAATCAAGTTCATGGTTCTCATATTTATTTGATTTTGGAACCCTATTTTCAAATATTATATCCTCAAATAGCATTCTACTATATAAAATTTAAGAAATCCTAGACTGTTTCCTGAAGCCTTTTGAAGCAGTAATATTCTGAAATTTTATTCCGTAATCCTTTCTCACCCCCATCCCACCCTCACTCCCACCAGATCCTAGTAATGACCTCTATTTGAGAGTCTGTATAGCCAAAATCTTCATGAACTTCCAAATACCAAGTAATGGTTACCAAATACCTGATCATAACAAAGGGGCAGGGAGAGCTGAAGCATATCCTTCTGTCATCTCACTTTCCTTCTAGAAACCCTGAGAACACTGGTAACAGTCTCCACCAGAAAATACCTGACTTTAAGTTTATTATGTTTTTTCTTAGCACGTGCTTAATTACATACTTAGAAAATAAATTATAGAATTCTGGTCCAATTTTGGCTTTTAAAAATAGCAAAATCTTTTGTGTGTAAGTGGTGTTGTAACGAATAAAGAAGGACCTTAGCTGCCAGGTTACATGAAAAAACAAGACCTGATTCTGTGACATCCTCTTTGCATTCACAAGGAGCGAGCTGATGGTCTGCTGCCTGTGTGGTGTTCAGCTCAGCCTCCACCAACTGGGACTCATTAGCCAAGGGTTACAAAAATGTAACCAATGCTTTTTCCAGATATTCCACCGCAAACCAAGTACCACGGTGTCCGTCCCCTGCCTCGAAGGCCTGGGTCTGAGCCATTCACGATACTTCTCCAGCTCGGCCTGCAACATGGGATTTTCATTAGATGGAGTTCTTTTATCCAAGAAAACCCTGCTGGGGTATAAATATTGCTCCTTTCTTTCTGGAGAAAATAAAAAAGGAGGTGAGTATGCTAATAAATGGCTACTCTTTAATTTTGTAAAAATTTTAATGTTCATAAACAATTTCTTGTTCGACTTTTGTTTTTCTTAAGGATAAATCGATATATATTCCAAGTGGCTTTGGGCATTGGCTAAATATTCCACAAGCTTATTTCCTTAATGGAAGTTCATTCCTCTTTCTAACTCGGGAAGCATAGTCACAAGCAATATTAACCAAAAGAAATTCAGAACTGCTGATGCCCTGTGAGGCCCAGGATAAGGAGATGGGGAGTACAGACATCAGAGGCCTAAGTGAACCTTGGAAACCATATGCATCCCCAGAGCTGGTCTACGTTACACTGTTTTGGAACAAGGCTACAGGCAGGCCCAGTACAAGACTGAGCAAAGAAGGGTCCTCCATTTAGGATGCTCTTCCTGGCTCTCTCCTCTTTGCCCTTAGAGACACTGCATTAGGTTAGAGGGTAGGAAGGATGGATTGTCTCTAGACAGCTGCTGTCAAAATGTACAATACTACCTCATTACCAGATGCAACTCTCCCTTTGTAAAACTGAGAAAATGAGACTACATGTAAAGGAATTTCATTGTGGGGAATAAGATGTGGCATCGTCCAGACCTGGGAGGCAAAGAATGGAAGGGACTGGACATGAGAGCATCCTTCAACAGTTACAGTCTATGAGACCTGGCCATGGACTCTTGGTCAGGAGTTAGAGAAGTACATCAAAAACCACCAAAGGGAAGTATGAATGAAAGCTTCACGGAGTGCTGCTAAGAACACCCCAGCAATCCCTGTCCAGCCCCTGTGCATGTGCTAATAAGAGTGTTTCTCATCCAAATAAGAAGTATATCCACAAGTAGAGCTCAAACTCCGAAGGAAGAAGAGAGAAAGGAAGAGAGAGAGAGGGAAGGAGGAAGAGAGGAAGATAGGAAAGGAGGAAGCGAGGAAGGGAACAGTCAACCTAAATTACCCTAAGAATTTAGTGACCCAGGGACCAGCAGTTACTTTAATGGCTGTGTTGCTGGACTCCTACATAGTTCGACTGCGGTTCGAGTCCCAGACCCAGTGGCTTAAACTCTTGTGTGCATGCGTGCCCAAGATCCTGAGAGAAGAATGGAGGAGAAGAGATTGTGGCGTGGCTATCCCCTTTGGGTGGTGATTTCTCACTTTCTATCTCTCTGTCTCTCTCTGTCTGTCTGGTGAGCGCACACACCCTATAGCAAAAACCTCTCCCCAAAAAAAGAAAAAAAAAATGAATGTAGTGACCCAATGTATCCCAGAGTCAAGAATTGTAAGATGTTAGAGAGAACTCAAAAGCACTCCTTTGTCTCAAAACCCAGAGGTCCCATATATCTGAGTTGTAGCCAATTCGATTTAAGGAGAAATTCATGCCTCAGGGATAGTGACTTTGCTGGTTCCCCCAGAAAGAGAAGAGAGAACATAAACAAAACCAAACCCCCTTGACCCCATTATGAAAGAAGTGAAAATTCCAAACAACAATTTCATGTTTGGAAAACGTCATTGCAAGGAAATTAATCACAAGGACAAATAAACTGAGAACCCAGAAGCTTCTCCTAGTAAACTCATTGAGAGGAAGGGAAATAAACAACCAACGAAGCTGAGTAGCTTTGTTTTCCTCCCTCTGAGACAGTCTTCTCAAATATCACCCAGCCATCCTCAGTAGTGAGAACTCCAAATCTTGGTGGTTCCGTAGTTTTGCCACAAACTTTATTTTTGAGGAGCCAAGAGTAGAAGAAAACCTGACTTCTCACTCTCCTTTTTGCAAGAAGCTTGAACTTCCCTCACAGAAATTTTCTAAGGACAAACAAGGTAAAACAGCTTTGAAGGTAAGTGATTTAAAAAAAAAAAAAGTCAGACTTTCCAACATCCAGGATATTCATCTTGAACTTCAGTTAAATTTTAATAAATAAAGACATAAAATAAAATAGAGCATCGAAAGTCTTTACTATGAGGAAAGTTCTGCCAGGAACCTTGAAGGAACCCAAATGAATGACCTTAGGGAAACCCCCAGGGCTGCTTAAATAAAGCCTCATTTTACTGAACCGCAGCATAGCTGATCACTGATGCACCCTCAGAACTGCATATTTATACTCCTGTCTGCTAGGAGAATAGGTGGCTGGGCTTTGTTTTGTTTTGCTTTATCCAAGTGGAATGCATTTCTCTAGAAGCACAGTGTATCTTAGACCTGGGTCTGGATGGAGCCCAAGGAATGTAAGATCAGAGAGTGCCTGAAATTACCAGATAGTGGCCAACAGCAATGAAGCTTTTGATTCTGTAAAATAAAGAACTGGACTAGATGAACTCTAAGAGTCTTCCAGCTTGAACATTCTGTGATTCTATGATTCCACCCCACATTCCATATTCATCAACAAACAAGGAAAATCTGATCTGGACTGGTGGTTTTTAAAACCTCACAATTCCATAAAGCACCAGGAAAATGTGGCCATACCAGACATATTTAATTTGTGTGTATTTCATCATTGCTGAGCCCTTCTCAAATATTAAACTGGTGCTAGGTTCAAGGGCACTTGAAAACAATGCCACAGAAAGGTTCTAACCTTTGGGTTTGTGCTGCATTAACCTATGGAGAAAGAGTAATTCTGAAACATTCCAATTAGGTAACTGTAATCCTGAAGGCTACAACCAGATAAATATTAGAGGTGGATGAGAAGAGAAAATTCCTCAAGAGAAGAGCATGGAACAAGAAATCAGGATGATCAGTCTGTGCAATGGGCTCAAATGTTTATGCCCCACTCAGATTCTTAGGTTGAAATCCTAACCCCAAGGTGATAGTATTAGGAGGCAGGGTCTTTGGTATTAAGAGATGATTAGGTCATGAAGACTAACACCTCATGAATGGGATTAGTCCCCTTATAAAACAGATCTCGGAGAGATCTCCTATTCCTCTGTTCTGTGAAGTTCTAAAGAAGAAGCAGGCCCTTACCTAATGCCAAGTCTATCAGTGCATTGATCTTAGACTTCTTAGCCTATAGAACTGTGAGAGAGAAAACCATTTGCCTACTTTTTATTGGATTGGTAATTTTATCATTTCCTTGTTACTATTCTTTTATATTATAGCTATAAATCTCACATATGTGATTTGGAAACATTTTTTCAAATATATCTTTAAACATTTATTCTTATTCTCCTAGCAGTGCATTTTTAATAACTATAAGCTCACTCTTGAAGCCCACATTGAAAGCTAGTAAGAAAATGGAGAGTCAGTGAAAGCTGACACCTCTTATTTGATCTCCTTCTTGGCTGTTGAGAATGTTCTCTGGAATGAATATTTATTATAAACACAAGCAGGAGGAAATCTAATGTATTAAGCTTAAATTTGAATAAATTTTAAGAGAGCATCCATGCTCACTAAGCAAACTCTATAATTCTGTCAGGGTGAATTGCATCTCCTGTGGCTGAGAGAAATACAAATTTGAGGTGTTCCCAATGAGGAAATGGAAAAACTAGTATAGAGACCAAAAGTTTGTAGACCCAAGTGTCTTCCTTATTTTGAACAGAAAAGGAAATGAAAATAGCACTCACCAAAGGACAGTGAACTGTAAGTCAAGGCGACAGGACTCCCAAAGAGGGAAACATTATAAGGACACAGTTAAGAGTTTCTACTAAGAGTTAGCATGAGTGCATTAGTAGGTCACATCAAATTAACCTATTTTTCCTACTTGGGCAGGCTAAAGTAGTAGATAGAGAACTTGTGATATCTGTGTTTTACAAAGTCTTTTTAGATAGCTAAGTTGATAATATGGAGAAATAAGGTGAGATATATTTGATTAGTTGCTTTTGTAATTTTTGAAAATACATAATATGCAATGGGTATTTATCTGTAGATCACTGGCATCCTAGAGAGAAGTTTCCTTAATTCCCTCATACCAAATAATGTTATCAACTATTCACCTAAAATGGGGAAAGACAGTTATGCCAAATTTGTTGATAATAGAAAGTTAGAAATGATCATGAATCATTTAGGACCCAATGAAGACTAAAAACATTTTTTTTCTGAGCGAGGCTGAATGTAGTAAGATGAGGTTTAAAGATGATAAAGTCCTAAACTAAAGTACAAAAACCAGTGTGAGTTCTGGATCATGAAGGATATAGGGCTCAGCATGAAGAGGTGAAAACCTGACTTGTGGCTTACATCCACAATGAGCCTGATACCAATAAAAGTCAAGAATGAAATATGATGGCCAAAAATTTCTTATATGCAATCTTTGGATATATTGATGAAAGCTTGTCATTTTAGAATAAGGAAGGATGTTAGTTCTATTTGACCACATCTAGAGTTTTGTAAACAATTGGGGGCACTACATTTTAGGAAATCTACCAACTAACCCTGTTCTGAGAACTGTTGTCAGCCATATGATGTAAGCAATGAACAAAGAAATGGGAACTGATGGACCCCTGAGGAAAGAGAAAAAGACTTTGAAGGCTCCGTTGACATAAAACAGTGAAAGGTTTACATATGATTAAGGAACCAGATTGTTCAAGATCACTTCAAGGGCTGGATGATGCAACAATAACACACAACACTCTGCAAGGCTGACCCACATGGGAGCGTTCCAGATTCTTGTCTCTAGACCTCCTTGAGAATAGTGAGTATATGTGTGTCTATGATCTAGAGCTGACTGGGGTTGGGGGTGGACTGCATCATCAGGACCCTGCTGGGGGTGCTATCTTCTTTCCTCTCTCTCTCTCTCTCTCACTGCTAGAGGGAATAAATAAAATTAAAAACTCCAAAAACTTATTTGAAAAAAATAGAAAACTCCAATGGGGTTATAACTCTAAAATAACTCCAGAACTAAGACCAAGAGGAGAAAGGTTCTGGGAAGAGAAAATTTCTGACATAGTTGTCCAAATATGGAATATGTTGTTTTGAAAGTTAATAATTCTGTTAGAAGGAGCTCAAGAATAAGCCATATTTTCTCTTGAAGAGGATGTATACACAGGTTTTTTAATGTAACAAATAGATGAAAACAATCACTACAAAATTCTTATCCAAGGTATTAATAATTAGCACGTGATTTCGTGATCATACGGTACTTGTTGGGAAAACAGTTGTGCTCACCACTCTACTACCAATGCAATTGTGTGGTGCTTGTGTAAATTCCCTTTTCTCAAATTGTGGGGCAGAGCACAGATTAACAAATATGTGGGAAGAAATGGAACCCAAAGCTGCAAAATAATATTTGGAATTAGTCTGAAAATGTTTCCAAGAAGTTGCATTGGCCACTTTGGGTCCTTTTTGAATTTTGTGTCAAACTGAAAATTAGACTTTATGATTTTATGAGCTACAGCGATATTAAATATTTTACATTTTTCTTCTACTTGACATTCATAAAAATCATAAGCAACTGAAATTAAACTAATAAACAAGTGCAATGTTAAATAAGGCAAGAATTTTTCATTAGATAGACCAGGAGCTGCCTAGAATTTGAGTGAAATTTAAAAAGAGAAAAATAGACTACCATATGTTAGGGAGAAAATGAGTGTCCCGGATAGCTGGACTCCCTATTGATCAATACAGTAATAATTCTCCAGAATAATCAGTGGAGAATTAAGATGGACAGTAATTGTCTTAAATGGTGTAACATGTTGCACATAATTCAAGATCATAAACTAACAAAGAAAAATGCATATGGATATGACTAGAAAACAGAAGTGTGTATAACTGTATAGTAGGAAAACTTCAACCGTCACAATCTTGTCAGTTACAATTAGTTACATACCTTCTCTAAAAATGGTCAGTATTAAGTACTGCCAGGAAAGGATCAGAGGATCCCATTTTGGTTAAATGATTAAAAATAAACTAACAATCGATTCAAAAGCAGAAAAGTTCACATGCCACAGAAGTAAAAAAAGGACAGGGCCAGACACACATAAAAAAGGATAATGATTAGTTAATAAAAAACGTCCAGATTTTCTCTATTTTTCTTGGTCACATAATCAACACAATTTAGCACAAATCATGTTATGTGATATATAACACAAATGTGGATTTGCATATATACACATATGAGAGAAGTCTTTAAAAAGTTCATAGAGGGACCAGCAGTTAGCGTAATGGCTATCTCTGGACTCCCACATACTTGACTGTGGTTCGAGTCCTGGACCCGGTGGCTTAAACTCACACCGGGCACATGTGCATGCGTGCCCAAGATCCCGAGAGGAGAATGGAGGAGAAGAGATTGCAGCGTGGCCATCCCCCCTGGGGAGTGATTTCTCGCTTTCTGTCTCTCTGTCTGTGGCGAGCACACATGCCCTATAACAAAAAACCCCCCCCAAAAAAGAAAAAAAAAGTTCATAGAAAGTAAATATTATGAAAAAAATTACGCATGGATTTTAATTTTTGGCACAAAATTAAACTCATGTGTCTATGTTTTTCACAAAATTTTTGAAATTCCCTTTTATATGTGTATAGATATACATTAATATATACACATCGTTTTTTCCCATCACTCCCTTTTCCTTTATCCACACCATTCAAGTCTACTCAGGAAATAAAAAAAGGTAGAGCGTGAACATTCTCAAGTAATGGAATTCATTCATGAGTTTTTAAAGTATAAGTAGCTATATGACCATGTTAGGATTTTGTAGTTGTATGAACTCTGGGCTTACAAATAAAATAAGTCTAAAACTTCTTCAGGGACATATTTCTTTTTTGGGGGAGGCTGTAACCAGATTTAGTCACCCAGGCAAAAGAGGCAGTTACCACAAAGACAGTACCGTGAAGGATTTGGAAGAACACTTGATAAAAATATATATCTCTACCATCTAGATGTCTTCATATCAAAAAGTTTATCATTCTTTTTGATTAAACACCATATCTTTTCATAAATTTCTTTAAAAGGCAATATTCCCAGAAAAGAGGTAAGCCATTAAGTTCAAAAGCTAAATGCCGATGAAATTATCCATTTTAGGGAACAGCAGTTGGCATAATAGTTATGTGGTTTGACTCCCACATAGTCAACCACGGTTCGAGTGCCAGACCCAGTGCCTTAAACTCACGCCGGTGCGTGCGTGCTCAAGATCCAGAGAGGAGAATGGAAGAGAAGGGATTGTGGCGTGGCCATCACCCCTGAGGAGTGATTTCTCGCTCTCTCTCTTTCTGGCAAGCGCGTGAGCCCTATAGCAAAAATCTATCTCAAAAAAAAAAAAAAAAAAAAAGAAAAGAAAAAAGAAAAAGAAAAGAAATTATCCATTTTATTCCTAACTAGCAAGCAAACAGAAAAAAAGAGAGTAACCACAGATATACATCACAATGGTCATGGGAGACAGAAAGGGCCAAGAGGTGAAGGGTATTTAGAAAACATTTCAGACAAACTGCAATTTGTTTCAGACTTTTGCTCCAATAGATCCTGGCTATTGTAATGATCATTCTCCAAGTTACCCAGAACAATGCAACATGGTACAGTTGTTACCTTAGTAATGACCAAAATAAAGCAAATAAACCATTAAAAAAAATGGCTTAATCTCATTTGAAGTTGTCTTAAGGAGAATACTAAGGAAATGTCCTTCTATTGATCAATTTATTGTTTCTTTGTTTTTGTTTTTAAGAATAAAAACTGAAAATGGCTTACTTATCAAAACATCTGCTATAATATAGAGGCGATTCTACATAGTGTTTTATAAGATATTCCCACAAATACCGCATCCTTCATAAAAGCTTCTTTTATTTTCCAAACTGGATCCCCAACCTGGATTCACTCTTTATGTTCCTGTAGGGCCTGGCCATCCCTTCTGTTAGCATTTCCTTCACTTTATTGGATCATTCAAATGCATCACCCCAACTAGATAATAATAATAATAATATTTCAGATGTCCCCTGAACCTAGCCCTTCTCCATTTCTCCATACTGTTGGAATTTTAGGCATGCAAAACATGCCCCAAACATGCTTGGCATGTTTTTTTAAGCCACTGGAGCTAGGATTTGAACCATTGTTGGCCATGTGGTGTCCAACCTGTTCTCATATTGGGAAAATTGATGGTGTTATGACTGTGTTACATGAATTACCAAATGCAAAATAAATGCATGGTTTTTGGCTGTCTCCTAAGACTATGAGCTTCTTGGCATATGTAACTTAATTGGAAGATAAGATGGCCCCCTAGTGATGCTTCTTGCAAAATATCTTCTTTAGAGCATATGGAAGTATTTTTCCTTCATGACATAGAAAATTTAAAATCTATTACTTAACCTTTAATAAATAGTAGGTGCTGATCTTATACCACCAGGAAGATAGATTAAGTAATTATTTGAAATTTTTCTTCTTCCCATCATTTCAGAAGCATTAACAAGGAAATATCCTAACTGGCAACTGAGGCAGCAATTACAATGTCTTTTTTGTCATTGCTGCCTTCATTTCATTCTTGTGAAAATATCAGTGTTTTGGGGGATGTCTCAGGGAAATGAACCAAGTCCATTTAGTAAGAACTCAAACCTCCTTTCTTTTAAGTCCACATCCTCCTAGTCTGCAGACCAATGTAGAAACCACTTCCCTCCTGCAAGAGAGCCTGCTTTTCCCAAGCTGCACAACAGGTACAAAAGCAAATGAAGGGGGTACCTTGTCTTTGCCTCCAGGTCTTAGCTTTGATTGGCAATGGGTGTTTTCTATCTCCCTTCTGTACTTTTGTAGGATACTCACTCTCCTTCCATGGAGCATCTAATATTTTTGACAAGTGCTTATGGAGGCCAGTTGGATTTCTCCTAAATGGTTTAATTTCTCCATCCTACCACCCTGTCATGTAGAGATTCAGAAATTAAGAAAATTCTGAAATCATGGCTTTGTTTTTTAATAAAAGAGAATGTCTAACTATGCAATTTGTGACCAAAATAGCATATACTTTAAATACCAGCAAATGTTGGTGTTAGCTTTGGGATAATACCAGATATACTGAGTCCTTCTGGCAGAGCTAGAATGTCTATGCAACAACCCAGGTATATTCTACACCTTTTGCCATTGTTTCATCTTTCATCTTTCCCGAGAGTTCTCTTTAAAGAAGAATGGGGGAAAAAGAAAAAGACAAAACAAAAAAATGTCTCTTCCAAATTGAAATTGTTTCCTTCAGGTTAATTCAGTCAGTTTCTTATTTAGGAATCCCCTGCCCCACCAGTTCCCCTTTCCAAAAATGACATCCAGGTTGTGAGGAGGTTTACATATTCTCTATTGCTCTCTCTCTCCTTCTCAGTCACACAGCAGAGTTGATTTGGTCTTGCACTTAGGAATTTTTTTATGTTGTCAATTGAAATGAAACTGATGCCTAACCTGGACCAGTTTACCAACTTGTCCAGATTTAGTGCTTAGGTTCTCCTCCCCAAGGTATACACAAATATTTAGATTCCCTAAAGGCCACACTCAGCCTGCATATCATCAGTGCACCAGGTCTAGACTATCTGCCTTGACATAGAGCTGTCTCAAAGTACTCATCTGTTTGACTCTATGCTCCAACACATGTGGAAAGAAACAAACTCTATAGGGCATTTGCTTCGATATTCCCTCTGGGAAGTGAGACGCAAACTCTACTCTGGGAGTTTCCCCAAACTTCTGTCTCTCACACCCATTACTAGAATTTTAGCCAAGAAAGAAAAACTAGTGCAATAACATCTGATTTATTGTTGCTTTTTTCCCCTACCTTCCTCTCTTTATGGGGAAACAAAACAAACCAAAACAAAAACCTAAATACTCCAATAGGAACTTTTCTTAAAGTAGACTCCAAAAATTCTATACAATGTCTTGCAATAAAATGCAAGAAATTCTGCCAGGCTTAGTTTTTGAAATTATATATATATATATATATATATATGTATATATATATA
>NW_006159564.1:164819-173953 GCF_000334495.1 Tupaia belangeri chinensis
GTGTGTGTATACACATATATGTACATATACATATATGTGTGTATATATATATATTATATAGTGGGGAAGAGTTATAAATTTAATACATCCTTTTTTTTCCCTCAAGAAAGCTAGATTCAAGGTCTTTCTTACTGTGAACTCAAAAAGTCATCTTTGAGACTCATTCTCAAGGTAAAAACCTTCATGGCTTAGTCTAATTTTTTTTTTTTTTTTTTAGAGAGAGATTGTTTTTGCTATTGGGCATGTATGCTCACCGGAGAGACAGAGAGAGATTGAAAGTGAGAAATCGCTCCCCGGGGGGATGGCTATGCCACAATCCCTTCTCCTCCATTCTCCTCTCAGGATTTTGGGCATGAATGAACACATGCTTGGTGTGAATTTTATGTCACCAAGTCTGGGACTAGAACCACAGTCAACTTCATGGGAATCCAGCAACATAACCATTATGCCATCTGCTGGCCCCAGCTTAGGCTTAATGACAAGGAAACTACAGGAAAACAATGATGTAAGATATAAAAAATACAACCGCTAAGTAGTTTTCAAAATAGGTATATTTTCAGATTTATTCCTGAAAATACGAGAAACAATGGAAGTTTTGCATTATGCAATACTTTTTTTTTTTTTTGAGAGGTTTTTGCTATAGGGCGTGTGCGCTCGCCAGAATGACAGATAGAGACAGGGAGACAGAAAGCAAGAAATCACCAACCCAGGGAGGATGGCCACATTGCAGTCCCTCCTCCATTCTCATCTCGGGATCTTGGGCACACATACACACGCACCCAGCATGAGTTTAAGCCACCAGGTCTAGGACTCAAATTGTGGTCGAGTACATGGGAGTCCAGCCACATAGCCATTATGCCAACTGCTGGTCCCAGCATTATGCAATACTTTTATTTTCTCATACAGTCTACTATGGAGAGTTAATAAAGAGAAATGAGTTAGAGGGACCAGAAGATGGTGTAGTGGTTACATCATTGGACTCCCACGTAGTTGACTGTGGTTCAAGTCCTGTACCAGGCAGCTTAACCTTGCACTGGGCACCTGTGCGTGCATGCTCAAGATCCCAAGAGGAGAATGGAGGGGAGTGGATTGTGGCATGGCCATCCCCCATGAGGGATGATTTCTCGCTTTCTGTCTCTGTCTCTCTCTGTCTTTCTGGCAAGTGCACACGCCCTATTAGCAAAAACCTCACTTAAAAAAAATGGATTAGAGAAAAGCTCACCAAATTCCAAATAAATAGAAATAATTTTTCTACAAATATTTGGATGTGATGTTTTAAGGTAAAACTTGTTATTTAAGAAACACACTTAAACAAGATGTATTGAGCTTGTCATATGCTGGATACTGGGGATAAAGAAATGAATAGAGCTGGGACCAGCAGTTAGTGTAATGGCTATGTTGCTGAACTCCCATGTAATCGACCATGGTTCGAGTCCCAGACCCGGTGGCTTAAACTCACGCTGGGTGTGTTTGCATGCATGCCCAAGATCCCAAGAGGAGAATGGAGGAGAAGGGATTGTGGCGTGGCCATTCCCCCTGGGGGATGATTTCTCGCTTTCTGTCTCTGTCTCTCTCTGTCTTTCTGGCGAGCACACATGCCCTATAGCAAAAAACCTCTCAAAAAAAAAAAATGAATAGAGCTCATGGGTCAGCAGGTAGCATGGTGGTTAAGGTGGATAAATCCCACATGGTCCACTTTGTGGTTCAGGTTCTGGACCCAGCAGCCTGCAAATCATGCCAAGTGTATGTGCATGTGTGCCCAAGGTCCTGAGAGGAGAATGGAGGAGAAAGGATCATAGCATGGCCATCCCCTGGGAGGTGAGTTCTAACTTTAACTCCTCTCTCTCTCTCTTTCTCTTTCTCTGTCTCTCTATGGGGAACTCATATGCACTATGAAAAAAAAAAGCATGAGTAGAATTCATAGTCATAATCATAGTTATTTTAATGTTTGTTCCCTGATTATATTTTTTAAATATATCTACCTACCTAATATGTATACACACCAATACATAGACACATTTTTATGTCTATACTTTATACTAACAGAAGGCAATGACAGAACCTTTCTCTTTTTTAGTTCTTATGACACACACTGAAACAAAAAAAAAGTATTTATAAACTCATATATAGGTAATAAAACTGAGACTCAATAAGTTTAGGTAACCTGTTCAACTTATTGCTTATACCCAAGTTATACCCACCCTTGACACTGAATCTGCTACTTATTCTACCACACCACTCTGTATCTCCTCGTAATCATAAAATCTCCATGAGGTAGTCCAATTTTAACTCAAGAGGGCAGGAAACATGCAGTTCAGAGCCTTATATGCAAACTGGAGCTAAGTTAAGGGGTTTAAAGGGAAGAAATCAGACACCCTCTTCTACTGTATTCTGCGCACACTGCTGCCTGCCAGGGTGACTATAGTTTACACTTGTTTCTATGGTGAAAGGAATACTGGTATCCTGATAGGATCCCATATTTTTAGCTGGGCACCTGCCCTCCACATTTCCCCTTTCCTATAGTACACCTGCAATCGGAGACAAGCTGTCATGGACCATGTGGACGAGAAAAAATTTATTATAGTGAGCAGTAAGACAGAAAGGTCCTGGAGCCTTGATACTGTGGAGCCAATATATCAGCCTGGAATGCCTAAGCCTAGACCATCAATAAACTGAGAAATAAACACCAATCTTATTTAAACCACTTTTATCGTAGGTCTCCATTAGACCAGCTGACTGTTCTCTATGGAGAACAGTCACATATTTAATTAATATGTGTATCTTTTCAAATCCTTCTTTATCAATATGTAGGTATTTAGAAACCACTGCCAGGTCTCCATTGCTTACAGAATGAAATCTAGTCATGGCATTCATGGACTTGCACTAACTATCTGGGCAACACCTACCTTTCTCTGTTACTTCCATTACTTCTTGTAACTCCAGTCAAACTGGTGTGTTAATTGTTTCTTAAACTTTCCTCTGCTGTCCATCCTCCTCAAAGGCTCTTAGCAATGAACTATAATTTCTAAAACTCATTTTATTCTTTCAATGTGCTGTTTATAATCCACCTTTGAACTCACAATATCCTATGCCCAGAAAATGCTTAATAAAGATTCTTTTGTTGAAAAAGGGAAGGCAGAGGAGGAGAGTAGAGGGAGGAAAAAGAGGAGGAGGGGGAGTAAGAGGATGGAAGAAGAAAGAGCAGGAAGGAGAAAACAGCTGTAGATGGCGACTATTGTGTTTTGTTAATGTTGATAGTCATGGAGCACTCAGAATACGTGATAGTTTCAAATAGAAAATGTAAAACTGTAAAAGCATGTGAAGAAGCCCTGCTGGTCATAAGCATGTTTTGTATCTTCTGTGAACTTTCTATTTGATTGTTTATATTTATTCCTTGGGAAAGCAATTAGGCAAATGAGAAACATCAAGAAATTGGTTTCCACTCATTTGCTGAGCTATTTTCTCCTCATGTACAGTAATTTGAATAAACCACAAATTAATTTTCTATTGATGATGCCAAAATGTCTTTAAGCATCTTAGTATACTCAAAGTGGCTACTCGAAACTGTATTTACTTTCAGGATAATCTTACTGAAAATAAAAATCCCAACATATTAAAATCTTTGAAAGGACCTCCATTCTGTTTTCATTTAGTACTTTCTAAGTTTTTTTTCCCCAACATAAAACATTAGCTCTGTCTAGGCAGCATATTAAATTATCCCCATTATGGAGAAAGTTTATTTGGAATATTTAAAAATGTAAGGTAGGGAGAATTTACAAAAGCATACTATGAAAAAGTAAAATTTATTTAAAGAAAGATTTTATAAAGTGATGATTAACTAAAGGTTATTAATGTCAATCTCTGTGTAAATACAACTACACCAATGAAATTTTTCTTTTGACTTGAAGTTTTCATGTCTTTACCCCCAAGGCTATATCCCCAAGTATTACCAATGTTCTAAGAGTGCACCCTTTTCAGTGAGAAGTTGTCTCTCTTTCCCAACAGCAAAGGCAATAGGTATCCTTCATGGTAGCTGACAGAAGTAACATCTGTCACTACATGTGCAAAATGGAGTTCTAAGACCAAACGCAACTGCATGTGCAGTCTACCTGGTATAATATTTAGCCTGAGAATGTAAATCAGCTTGGGGAGAGCCAGAATGATCCTCTTGCTCTCTGTGGCCAGGGAAAATGCAACCCCTCTGTAGAGCAAATCCCACCTGTACGTTTTATAATAGAGATAATGTGTTCTGTTACAATACCTTTTAACTGGGATACTTGCCTTCCACCCAAATGTACTATTATCAGAAACAAGCTCAAGGCTGCTTTGGATCTGTAGTTTCCAGGCCCACTACACTCTTCAATGATTTACTGAGATATAAATCAAAAATACAAATACCTGACACACTCTTCTTTACAAGATTAATGTTATTCATAATTGAATACCAACAAATCTTGCTCTGTTATTCGAGGTATTTTCAGAATAACAACAATAACTTACACTCATAGTTTGCAATTTCAAATTCATTGTTTCATAGTGCAATGTGTTGTTTCTGTGTGATTATCTCGCTATATTTTGGAAAGTGTGTCACGTCATGTCACCAATGTTTTTATTTAAAACACATTTAATTCAACAAATACTAATGGTATACTTACCACCTCCTAAACTCATGTCACACTATAAATATATTTACCAAAGTTGAGCAAAATGCTATTCCAACATAGGTTTAGACAAATGGATCCATTATGTCATAAATATCATTCCTAGCCTACTAATAGCTATATTTATTTGTATGTTAGTTCGAGTAAAAGAAAAAAGGTTAAGAATGCATCTGAGTGAGACTGCAGGTGAAGTGGTGGTTAAGGCGCTAGACTCCCATATGGCCAACTGTGGTTCTAACCCTAGACCTGGTGGCTTACTTTCTCTCTCTCTCTCTCTCTCTCTCTCTCTCTCATGAGCACCTGTGTCTTATAGCATATTTTAAAATAATAATAACTAAAATTAAATAAATAATTCTTTAAAAAATGCATCTGAGTCCATTAAGATTTGGATAATTAACTAAGATTCCTTGGATATGCTTCTGCAAACTGGGTTATGATCTTTTTCTGCTTAATTGAATACCCATTTCTAAATACCAGATATGTCATAGAAAAGTTCTCATGTCGTGTTGGAAGTAGGTTAGCAAAACTGTATCACAACAGGAATATGCAATATTGTTCTCCTTACACAAGGGAATGTTCTCCCCTGATACTTAGAGTTTGCATTAATCGGCTGATGGTTCCCACAGCTGAAAACTATCCTTATGTGCCCTCAGCTTTTGTAACTACTTGCTGCCCACTCTTGTTCCACAGGCACGCCTTAAGGTCTTTCAGCCAACATGTACTTTTGTCTCCCAGTTGACCCTTTCCCTGGAATACACCCTTGTCTCATCTTTTTCTTCCAGACAATCTGCTCTTCTCCATAGACAGTATGTCCAAACAACTCCAATTTGTATTCCATGACCTTTCCAACAACCCACACACCCTCTTAAATGAATATTTTACTCAAACAATCATGATGCTTTTCTTGTTTCCCTAAAGATTCTCTGTAATAGAGTTTAGTGCCCCGGTTTCTTAATCATAGGCTTAAGAGCTAAGATTTACTGGAAGCTTGCAATGTGCCAGGTACCATGACAAGAATCTCATTTAAGCTCCATTAAAATCTTTGGAGGTCAATATTAGCGCTGGATAAGGAAACAGCCTTGGACAGCTTATATGACTTGCCTAAAGCCTTGTTCCTGACAGGTCAACACAGACTTTAACTTACATTCATCAGACTCACTATCATTCATGAGGCAGCCAGGAATACAATGACTGTACATGGCAATTCAACAGAGGAAACTTACCACGAGGTATTATTAGTCACAAAAGTATTAGACAAGCCCAAAGAGTGAACATTGGCGGAAGAGGTAACCAAGAATTTCCAACTGCAGATTTTCCTATAATCCCCAGAACTGGATAGATAAAAAGAAGAGGTGATGTCACCAGAGTTCAGGAGCTGAAGGTACAGTAAGAGGTGGAATCTAGTCATGGAAGAACAAGTGCTTACAGCAAGAGCTGGAACTTCACAAGAGACATGGTCAGGCCAACTGTGGTTCTAACCCTAGACCTGGTGGCTTACTTTCTCTCTCTCTCTCTCTCTCTCTCTCTCTCTCATGAGCACCTGTGTCTTATAGCATATTTTAAAATAATAATAACTAAAATTAAATAAATAATTCTTTAAAAAATGCATCTGAGTCCATTAAGATTTGGATAATTAACTAAGATTCCTTGGATATGCTTCTGCAAACTGGGTTATGATCTTTTTCTGCTTAATTGAATACCCATTTCTAAATACCAGATATGTCATAGAAAAGTTCTCATGTCGTGTTGGAAGTAGGTTAGCAAAACTGTATCACAACAGGAATATGCAATATTGTTCTCCTTACACAAGGGAATGTTCTCCCCTGATACTTAGAGTTTGCATTAATCGGCTGATGGTTCCCACAGCTGAAAACTATCCTTATGTGCCCTCAGCTTTTGTAACTACTTGCTGCCCACTCTTGTTCCACAGGCACGCCTTAAGGTCTTTCAGCCAACATGTACTTTTGTCTCCCAGTTGACCCTTTCCCTGGAATACACCCTTGTCTCATCTTTTTCTTCCAGACAATCTGCTCTTCTCCATAGACAGTATGTCCAAACAACTCCAATTTGTATTCCATGACCTTTCCAACAACCCACACACCCTCTTAAATGAATATTTTACTCAAACAATCATGATGCTTTTCTTGTTTCCCTAAAGATTCTCTGTAATAGAGTTTAGTGCCCCGGTTTCTTAATCATAGGCTTAAGAGCTAAGATTTACTGGAAGCTTGCAATGTGCCAGGTACCATGACAAGAATCTCATTTAAGCTCCATTAAAATCTTTGGAGGTCAATATTAGCGCTGGATAAGGAAACAGCCTTGGACAGCTTATATGACTTGCCTAAAGCCTTGTTCCTGACAGGTCAACACAGACTTTAACTTACATTCATCAGACTCACTATCATTCATGAGGCAGCCAGGAATACAATGACTGTACATGGCAATTCAACAGAGGAAACTTACCACGAGGTATTATTAGTCACAAAAGTATTAGACAAGCCCAAAGAGTGAACATTGGCGGAAGAGGTAACCAAGAATTTCCAACTGCAGATTTTCCTATAATCCCCAGAACTGGATAGATAAAAAGAAGAGGTGATGTCACCAGAGCTCAGGAGCTGAAGGTACAGTAAGAGGTGGAATCTAGTCATGGAAGAACAAGTGCTTACAGCAAGAGCTGGAACTTCACAAGAGACATGGTCAGTATTAAAGATAGGCCTGATGTGAAGAGATACAGAGGTAAGTACCTTGCATTATTGCTTACTCCCACCCTCTATTCTCCTGCCAGTGACTCTCAATGCCATTTCTAAGGAGAAGCTCATTGATAAGCAAGTCTTAAGAATAATTCACATAGATACCTTCTCTGCAATACAGACAAAAGAGCAAGAGAAAGCTAGTGAATGGACTTGAGAAGAATCAAGCAATGGCCCAGTTGACTTCAAAGCCTGTGCTAACTTTCCTATGTCATGAATCTTACCTCCATCATTCACATCCATTCCGATAACTGAGTGCAGCCTGTGCAAGTCACGTGAATGATGTCTGTTTTTCCTCCTAAGCATTGCCAGGCACATCACCCAGCTACTAGAACACAGAGGGCACTCTGAGATTAACCTGCATTTTCCCCCTCTCAAATGTTGACTAAGCCAGTCAAATTATTTATAACTAGAATAATTGTAAACATAAGGTATGGTTCTCAAGTAACTAAATACCAAAAAGAGAAGAAGACATGAGGATAGCATAATTGTTCGGTGTTGGCTTTTATATGACATGGTTTTATTAATTTATGGCTAAATCAATTCCATGTCTCAGATGATCAAGAGTTTACCATGCAAGCCAAAAAGCTGTCTAGGTGGCCTGAAAGCCTTCAGATAACTATGAATGTAACTTACTACTCAGCCCCACTTCTTTCTCCTGAAGAAAAGAAAATGTCCATACCTCTTTAATGCTGTCAAAAAGTTACAACAATTTTGTTACAACAATTGATATTATTGTTGGAATTCATTACTTCTCAAGTGTCCTCTATTTAATCTATTTCACATTCATAAGGAGGATGAAATCCAAAACTAGCACAGACTAAATTATCTTTATTACTTGATCTTAAATGTTAATTCCCTAACATATGGAAGAGGGAACATTTTAGGGGGAATGTCAGTGGGTTTGAAGCATCAGAGTGACAAACTTCTCAATATCGGATACTCATCCAAACCTATTTAATCCCCTTCATTATAAAAATTACACGAGAAATTTCATAAGAACCATCTTACTAACAGAATTCTAGGTATTTCCTGTTCCCAAGGGCAGAGAAATACTGCAAAATCAACATTTTTTTAATGACATTTCAGTACTGTCTCTCTTGGCTAAAAACAAAAAAAGCAAGAGACACAGAAAATAAAAAAGAAAAAAGTTAATTAAGCATTTTCAATCCTTTAATAGTTCAGTTTTACGTTAAACCTTTTGGCCAATTTGCCTTTATCTGAAAAAATTTACCCATCCTTAGTGACAACATCATGAATAAACTTTAAAAAAACATATTTTCTTCCTCTAAGTTTAATTATTCCATTATTACTACAATGAGCAATGAATATTACCATTTCGGTGTAAAGATTAAGCACCATTTGGCTCAATTCTTCCACCATTCCTGCACTTTAGTATAAAATTCTATCTGCTACTATTCATTTGGAATACAATCTTAGATAAGCTCATTTGAACTAATGGCAGATGCTAATGTTTATTAAAGTCTGTGAAATGAATTCACATTGAATATGATCCCTTGGTCTGAAGGTTGAGTATCAAGCCAGCATAAACTTCAACTCATCTGGCAATAAAGTTAAGAATTTCTCTCAATCTCAGACCCCCACCTGCCAACCACCACCACATGTGCATGTACACACACACACACACACACACACACACACACACACACGTGCACATTTCTCCTCCATCAAATTACCTAGATTGCCCAGAAGGCCATTATAA
>NW_006159564.1:174369-211241 GCF_000334495.1 Tupaia belangeri chinensis
AAGAGCGGGTTTCTTGGTTTGTTGGTTCTCAAGTGTTTTCCTCTCCTACCTTTTAGTCTGTTCTGTAACAAAGAGATCCAGACCTCTCTGAGATATATTCCAGAAGTTCCCAGTAAGCTTTTGGTTTTAGCTTAAGAGATACAGTTTGTGGGGAGATTGGAGAGCAGAAGAAAAGGATAAGTCTAGGCATCTATGCCTCTCTCTGACTCAGGCTATATCTCCTGCATGGCTTCATGGTAGGAAAGGCCAGCTACAATTTTATATTCCAATGGGTTGACCACCCTTCAACCACTGAGATTCCATTAAATGTCCCTTCTTTTGTCTATCTTGACATGGTTTCCTTTGTTGCTAGTTTTTGGGTTGCCTTTCTGTCTCCTGTTTCATTTTTCAGATCTTCCATCATGTATATAACCAAGTCTCTCTATTAAATTCTCACTAATTTAAATACTGAGGGTGGGTTTTCTTATCCTGACTAATATAAATAGTGTCAGTTAAAGCCAACAAGAATATGAATTATAACCCACTGTTTTCTGTTATCCATCATATTGCTTCATATAAACCTAAACAAAAAGTGAAAATAAAAAGAAAAGACAGGAGCGGAGAGGCAAAGAAGAGAGAGGAAGGGAGGAGGGGAAAGATGAGAGAAAAGGATGAGGGGGGTGAGAAAGAGAGGGGAGAAGGAAGAGAACCGTTTTCTCATGTGTCTTCAAAAAGTGGTCAGTGGTCTCTGCAGTTTACTATCTGAGTCATTTTGTTTCCTTATCATTTACTCCAAAATGGAAGTAGGTCTGGCCAATATTGGTCATAGCATTCCCCATCCCTACTGCAGATTCTCTTTGTTATTCCTATAATCAGAACAATTCAGATCCTAACTCAGTCCCCACCAGAATGCCACTTCACACAGCAGAGACAGAAATAATTCATGGCTGGCTTATCCATCTGAAGTTCTGTCAGAAGCAATTTGTGTTCTGCTGCTACTTGTGGAGAAGCAAGAGCCTGTTGGAACCAAAGACTTTCCAGGAACTTCAAGGTGAAGTTCACTTGCTTAAAGCTGCAGCATGATCTCGTGGGAAGTACATCCACATGCGTGAGAAGCCCCATTTCTTGCTCTGCTGTCCCTGAGATCTCCAATGGCCTATCAAGGGAGCTATCTCCAGATGCTTCCAAAACTTACAGTCTGCAGAGTGCAGGAGCATTTCCCCACAACTCCACACCTCACTTTCCACCTGGTCTCCAAGGAACCTCTGCCAACCAAAATCTCCACAATTCCTCTGAACAGTCAGTTCATTGTATTCACGTTTCTAACAGTAAGATTGTAAACAATCATCTGAACCAAACAGGAGTAGACCAACCTCATTTCTGCTTTCACTTTTCGTTGCTTAACCTCACCTCTTCCCCCCACACACACACCAAATTCAAGCAAAACAAAAATGATAGGAGATACTAAATTTGTATAAAGGTCCTTAGCAGTAACAAGTAATGTCACAACAGAAGGGAAACACTGTGGGAAATGATGTGACTCCATCTCTGGCCTCCATATACTCCTGTACATGGAGACAGATGAGTGTGCAAGTGCAATGGCATATGCTAACAGAACTCCTGCTTCAAAGTACCATGGGATAACATGGAAGGGAGAAGTTGGGCCATCTCAGGGGATAGGAAGAACAGGTTTCTGTCCACATACCTGTCCTAGCGGCTTGGTCATGAACACAAGGGTTCAGAGAATGTCAGCATGTCTGACACTCATTAAAAATCACATTTCTTTCTTCAGTTATTCTCATCAGTCCAGACTACTATTTTTTAAAAAAAGTATCAAACACTGTGTGACTTACAAACAACAAAAATGTATTCTTCACAGTCCTGGAGGCTGGAAGTCTGAAATCAGGGTGTCCTCAAGTTCAGTTCTGGTGAGGACACTCCTCCTGGTTGCAAACTGCCAGCTTCTCATTGCCTCCTCACTTGTCAGAAGACTAAAAAATTCTCAGGGCCCCCCTCCTTTTTTTTTACAAAAATTTTAATTAATTAATTAATTTTATACATTCAGTCACTATACATCATTACTACTGCTGAAGTGAAATTACCTAGCATGCATATACTTCACCCCAGTCCAGTTGAAGATAGCATACATGTTATCTCATGGGCACCTTTTGTAGAGGACTACTCTCATTTATGAGGACTCCACTCTCATGACCTAATTAGTTTCCCCAAACCACCTTTCCTAATATATCACAATGCAGGTGGATCTCAACATATGAATATTGGAAGGGCACAAGTGTTCAGTCGATAGTTACTCATTTACTTTTCTTAGTTCCCCTTTGGGTTTTTGGTGTTGTTTGTATTATTTCTATTCACTTTTCATAAAAATCTGAGATCTATGGAAAAATTCTAAGTGTATTTATTGTGAATAAATTTTTATTGCAAAAATTTCTTATGAGAAGTACTATAAAGTAGAAAAGGGAGTTGGGAAAAAAGAAGTCAATGCTCAGTTCATGGTCCTAGTAATTATTTTTATATTTTACAAAGTTTCCATTTTTACTGGTGGGTTTCTCTACTTTTAAGTGAAGACATCAATATTTATCACTGACTCCTGGCTTTATTAAGTAAAGTAAAAAGCATGGACATCCAAGTCTTATAAAGTCAGTTGGCCCAAGTTTTCAACTAATCAATTAATCTTGAGATTTAGCACTCACAGATTAGTACCTGTGCTTTGCTTTAATGAATTCTTTTCTTTTTTTTCCCCACTGATGCTATAAAATTCCAGTGCAAGACTAATCTTTAACAAATACATAGCTAGAATGCTTTATTCCTTAGCTGCATGTACATTTAGCTTATGAGAAAGAATGATACTCATAGTAATGTGAAGAACTTCCGGAGGGGTCTCTATGAGCCGAGATTTCCATATTAGTCCTTTTTTGGGGGGAAAAACAAGTCTAGGTTGCATACTTGAAATGTTTTCAATAGGCAGCTTCACATGCCGAGCTAAATCCGCTTTCTATTTCGCCTGGTCAAATCTCCGAGATTTCTAAGGACAGTGGACTTTTTCAACTGGTCAGCCCCTTTGTGGAGTCAGATGTTTCTCTCTTAAGCCATTAGAAAGTTCACTTGTACAAGAGTGGCACCTAAACTGTGGAATGCTTTCTGTCAGCGGAGTTTGTGTGGGCTCAATCTCCACCATTCAGTTTAGATTGAGCAGCTTGAAAAATCATACCAGGGTCTCTTTGGAACTCTTGAGTGAAGCCGTTCTTCACTCACTTTAGCTGCTGTAAATTAGCAAGTCACTCTGATACACTAATTCCCTTGTCATAGAACATTGTTATATTATAAATGCAAAATCCTGAAATTTCTGTTCCTATATTACTAGTGTAATCATGAATAAAGCAAAGCAAATTACCACGTGACACAAGGAAGAAACTATGAGTTTTAGATTCAGACAGACCTAATTTTGAATCCTAGTACTACCACATACTAGCAGGAAGATCTTGTCTCTAAATCTTGTTTTCTTATCTGTGAAATAAAAATATTAAACCCCATGCTACTAAACGTGTCACAAAAATTAAAGATAATAAGTAAAATAGTTGCTATTATTAATAATAGTATTGGTTTTGAATGAGAAAATAGAGAACTTTATTAAATAACAGCACAACTGAGAAAAGAAAATTTATAGGCAAGAATGTAATCAGATAGATCTCACTGCTCAGTGGCTTCACCTCAGTACCAGCAGAAATTCTGGGACCGTACATTGCCAAGTCTAGGGCTTTCACTAGCAATGCAAAGGGCATGTAGTTGAGCACACTAGAAAGATTCTGTTTTTAAGTAAGGTGTGACTATGCATCTTATTTTTAAGAATTATTTATTTTATTATTATCATTTTTCTATTTGACCAGAGAGAGATAGTGAAAGAAAGAGAGAGAAGAGAGAGAGAGAGGAGAGAAAGAGAGACAGAAAGAAAGTGAGAAAGTGAACCATCAAATCCAGGACTTGAACCATGGTCAAACATGTGGGAGTCCAACACCTCAACCTCCATCTTTAACCACCAGTTTGATCAAGTGAGAGCAACAGCAGCCTTTCACGAAATAACAAATGGTCTTTCCCCAGAGGGCATGATGGCTGACTGGGATGTGGAGTGAGTCCAGCAGAAAACAGTCAGCACAGCTCACTCCAAACTACACTCTCAGTGCTGGGGCTGACTCCACAGCAATGGCAGTTGTCCTTTGGAGGGCCCGAGAGTTGTCACTTGCTATTTAACTAACTTAAAAAAAATCTGTTTTGGCTGATTTTTAAAGCAACCCTCCTACTTAATTTCCAGTTCTTTTTCTTCTTGATCTTAATAAATATTTCTGTAAATTGTATTTATCTAGATGGTGTGGGCTGAGTCTAGTAGACAAGGACTGCAAAGGGAAAAATGTGTGAAAGGGTTGAAAATGCTGTGACGTCCTTGCTCTTTTGGCTCTCTGACAACTATGCATATCTTCAAATAGCTTTCCCAGGCACCTAGCTCTGAACTCAGTTTAAACTTGGTAAATGCTTCTGGAACCTCAGCTGAAATTAAAGACGCATACTACCCTCCTCTAACTGACAGCATTACATTTTTTTGGAAAGTGGATTATTGTACTTTTCAGTCATCATTGTGTCCAATTATTACAGATTGGTATCTCTGGCATGGATTATCTGCCAGAACTTTCCTTCAGCTCTCAGCACTAATCCAGGTTTGCACTCTGGATATACAGCAGTGTCCAATTTAAAGGCAGCAGAAATGTCACCATTTCAGACAGTGACCATGAGCCACAGACAAGATTAAATGATTTCCCCAGACATAGCTTCTGAATTTTCAAATATTAAGTATATTATTCACCAATTAAAGCTTATTACAACCACAGGGTTTTTGTTATTAATACACACTCAAAAATTAATTATTTTTTTATGAAATCTCCAGTTTTGACCAGATGAACCTGATCATTCGAATTTCGAGTGTTTGGGCTTTCTGGCATTTACTGGGCCATCTCGGTCCTACATTGGGGAAAATACGCCAATGAGAGAAAGTGAGAAAGTGAACCACCAAATCCAGGACTTGAACCATGGTCGAACATGCGAGGAGTCCAACGCCTCAACCTCCATCTTTAACCACCAGTTTGATCAAGTGAGAGCAACAGCAGCCTTTCACGAAATAACAAATGGTCTTTCCCCAGAGGGCATGATGGCTGACTATCTCTACTTTAGAGATAAGAAAGCCATAAAATTGTCAAACCTGAAAATATATTTGCCAGAGTGCAAAGCATTCAGATGGAATATTTTTAGCTACATGGCAAAGCTCAGTTCAATATATCAGAGATCTACAGAACAGTTCAGGGTTAAAAACTGTGGATAGAAGTTCAAGGCAAAGAAGTACCTGTTTATGTATCATGTGAACACAGGAGATCATGTATTAATTACATTTGGATAACTTGAGGCCAAGTGGGAAAAGAGTTAGTTTAATCTTAAGTAAAATTGTTTATATGAAGAATAAGAGAACAAAGCTGTTCCCACTGAGTCAATAGTCATAAACATTTTCACTTACCTCTTGGAAAGTCTTTAAATAGAGATGTAATAAAATATATACTGATTTTGCTTTTTTTTTTTCATGAAGAATTAAGCAAAATTCCAAAAGATATTTATTACTTGCTATTCAAATCTGTCTTATGCTAGGTAAGTTCAGAAATGGCTCTACCATTAAATAAATAATTATAGCTGGCATGATCTAAGTTTGGTTTCTAGTCAAGCAGCATCAGCAGCATCTGAAAACATGTAAAAATGCAAATTATAGGGACCTACTAATCAGAAACTCCTGGGGTTAAGCCCAGCAATCTTTATAACAAGTGTAACAACCACTGGTCTATAGACTTAAAGTTAGAGATTACAAAATAAAGGTGTTTTGTTCTTTGAAATGAACAAAAATAAGGAAATTCCAGTTCAAATGATATTAGCCACTACAATGTCAAGTCGCAAACTATGAGAAATACATTGAGATTTGGATTCAATTGAGCATAATAGATGCATACCTTAACAGACCTCAGGCAGAGCATGGAATTCCACAGAGGAAGGAGACACAGCCCTCAGGCTCCCGGCCAGCAATTTCTTACTTGAAATAGCAGGTTGCAGAGAGTGACAAGCAACGGGGGGCCAAATGAGGAATGAGGCAGACACACCATTGTTAAAACTAAGAGGCTGGCTATCTGGCAGAGAAAGCTGGTGGGTGACCCACTGCAGCTTTATACTTGTTCTACAAAATTGGTAGGGCAAAATTAATAGCACAAATTCCACACATTGCTCTATTGCAAGATAAGCAAATTGAAAGGACATATTTATGAGAAAAGTGAACAAAACTCTGTTCCCTGGCAGAAATTTTAGAGAGAAAATTAGAACAATATAGCTACCATAAAGTTATGTGCAGTCCCAACCTACTTCTACAGCTCTTTCTCAGACTATTATTGTTCAGCAAATACCTACCCCTGAAAGAACAATCCTATCTAAAAAAGAGAAAATTATCAGAAAGGAGCTAGCTGGTTTTACGTATACATAAAACCAACATGTATACATACTTCAAGAAAAAATGAAAAAAGTGATATAAAAGAGGCACACAAAGGTTATATGTAATAGTTACAGAAAAAGATATAATTTCCTCAAATATTTTTCAGTAATAATAAGAAAATAGAGTCTTTTTGAAAAAAAGTATTCATAACAAGAGAGATGGTTTCAAAGAAGAAAAGATAGGCCAATAGAATAATATAAAAAATAAACTAGCAGAATTCAATGAGGAAATAGAATAAATAAATATGACTCATTGAGAGATAAAATCCACTTTAGAAACAAAATTTAAACTGAAACCACCAGAAATACTGCTATGGTTTAAATGTGTTGTCCCATGTTAGAGAACATGACTGACTCCTGGTAGCTCTGTAAGATCAAACACAGGGACATATATAAGCATTCTCTTGCTCTTGGTCCCATTTTAGGAATAACTACAAATCAATTATTAAATCTATTTAATACTTTAAAGAGCGATACCAACCCAGCATCCCCGTGGCAACTTTCTCTCTAGCACAATGAGAACTCCAACTTGTAGGATAAGCTTTAAAGACTCATGAATTACATCGAGTCATATTAAAATGCCCACTGACCTTATTATCTATGATACTCTCCCTGGCTTTACTGGGTTTTTAGGTCAATTACTCCTTTTTAAAATTTTTATTTTTTTATTATTATTCATACATTACATTGCTAGACATCATTTCGATTGTGAAGAGACTCTACCCAGCATGATAAGCACCTCAGTCCAGCCCAGTTGAGACCACCATATACATCTTCCTCAACAGATAATAAACCTTATTTGTGTCCCACAAATGACTTACCTCTCCATTTCCCCCCCCCAAATTTCCTTTCCTACACTCTTCCCCTCCCACACTCTTTGGACTTTGCCACTTTTTTTTCTCTAGTGTCCGTTACAATTTTTAATGATTTTATGTTCTCTAGTTTTTAAGTCTCTACCATAGAGTACGAATAGTCAGTATATGTTAAGTGGAGAGATACAATGACTCTCTTTCATAGCCTAACTTGCTTCACTCAACAACAAATCTTCGATATTTGTCCACTTTCTATCAAATTCCAGGGCCTTGTTGTTTTTTATGGCTGAATAATATTCCATGGAGAAAAATGGATATTTTTTGATTCCTCTGACCATAACAACTTTACCCTCACCAGAAGAGTCACAGTCCCTGACTTCCACCCCAAATACATATATTGTTGAGCCATTGTAATGACACTGAGAGGATAGAGAGTTAATCAGTCATGGCATTCAAAGGTGAAGCCATTTAGAGGATATTAGGTGGGGCCAGCAGGTGGCATGGTGGCTAAGGGCATTGGATTCCCACATGACCGTCCACAGTTCAAGTCTCAGACCTGGCAGCTTGCTTTCTTACTTTCCTTCTTTCTCTCTCTCTCTCTGTCCCTCTCTGGTCAAATTTAAAATAATAATAATAATAATATGTAAATAAAGTACTTCTTTAAGAAAAAGAAGTTATTAGGTTTGGAAGAGGCATTCAGAATGGAACCCCATAACTGACTCCTGGTAGCTTTAAAAGAAGACCAAACACACACATAAACACACATCCTCTGGTCTTATTCTGTCTTGCCATATGACATGAGTCTGTATCATCTGGAAGACTCTTGCAGACCACATGCAGCCCCTGACCTTGGACCTCCAAAACCATGAACTAAATAAATCTCTAATATTTATAAGTCACCCAGACTTGTGTGTTTCTGTTATTAGCAACATAATGGACTAAAAAAAATATAGGTCTAATTTTGGAGGTTAAACTTGAGAACATCAAGTAAGTGAACAGAACAAAAATAAAAATCTAGGAATCATTGGAGAGAAAAATGAAAGAAAAATTAAAAAATAGATATGGAAAACAAACAAATATGACTCAGCACATACATCCATGAAAAAAAGAAAACAAATCGGAAAAATTCAAAACTATGTTAGAGGAAAACATTCTCAGGTCATGTTAATAAAGAATAAGTCCAAATTCAAGTCAAAAAACATTAAATTAGAATGGGATCTGGATAATGATGAAATATACTGTCTTTAATGAAGATCTAACTATCCTAAATCTCTAAGCACCAATTAATGTGTCATCAAAGTGCGTAAAGCAAAAATCTGGAAAACATACAAGAAGACTAAGTGAATGGTAATAGAATAATGTACCCAGTGTCCTTGACATATTATATAGATTAAAATATGTACCAATACAGACAAAAACTAAGTAATATAATAATGCGGATGTTATATACACATACACATATGTAAAATCAAATGATGCAACTTTTAAAGGCACATGAAAAAATGTATTAAAATTGGCAGTGTAGGAGACCAGCAGAGGGCATGGAGGTTAGGCAGCTGGATCCCACAAGTCTGACAACATAGTTTGAGTCTTGGGCTGGTAACTTGAGAAATATGCCAGGCACATGTGCATATGTGCCCTAAATCCAGAGATGACAATAGAGAAGGAATTACAGTGTGATCATCCTCCCTGAGAAGTGCTTTCTCACTCCCCCTCTTTCTCTGTCTCCAGCAAGTGCATGCACTCTATAGCAAATATTGGGAAAAAAAAAATTGGCAGTGTAACACTCCCCGCCCCCCACACCTCCCCCCCCAAAAAAAATCAACAAATTCCTCTATGAAATGTCATGACATTAGAAGTTTACAAAAAAATTAAGGCCAACATACCAAGAACTAAAGTATTTCTCAAGCAATTCTTAAGTTACACAGAAAATCAAAACCAAAAAAGTCAAATTAGAAGGCCATGGCCTTGAGGGCTCTTGGTTCTAATTCCCAACTAAGGTCACCAGGCTAAGATTTTAGAAACAGCTTCAAAACAATAATAATAAGAAGAAGAATACAAATAAGGTACAAATAACTAAATTCATATATAAAATTTATTATCTTATATACAAATAATAACATTCAAAACATAGAAAATGGAAATAAAATGATACCATTTTTAGTAACAACTTTATCAGTCAGGCCCCAACAAGCAAAATAAAGTCCTGACATAGAATTAAATACAGAGACTTATTATACAATCCGATTATAAAGGAAACAGAATAGCTGAAAGAGCAAACAGGAGATGTTCCCTAAAAATTAGTAATAGTTGAAAGCTGTGACCTTTCTTAAGCTAAAGGATGATGTTCCTGGAGTCCAGGACAGGGCCTACCATGGATGCTGGAACTCTGATAGGAATACTTATTGGAAGCCGGGCGAGAACCGGAGCCACAGAGGAGACACCAGAGCACCACCAGGAGCACAGCAGATGGGGAGGACCACTATCATCTTTCACCTGTCTTTCCAGGGCCTCACCCTGGCCAAACTTACTAGAGTCAACCAGCAAGGGAACCTGGAGCCATTGTTTACATGGTGTCCTTCCACACAGAACTGCAGGAGGAGAGAGAGAAATGAATCTGAAGGCACACAGACAAAAGGCTATTAGCACAACAACCAAAAGAAAAAGGAAAGTAGGAGAAAGAGAAAATTCTGTCCAGTTTTTATACTTGGTTTAAAGACCTTTAATATGAAATGCATTAAAGTGTATATCTAGAGAGAATGACAAAAAAACTCATGTGGAATGGCCATGCAGCAACCTCTTCTTCATTCCTCCCTCCTTTAGGATTTGAGGCATGCACACATACATCCAGTGTGTTTAAGTCACAGACTTAGAACTCTAAATGCATAGATGGCTGTGTGGGATCCAGCTCACGGAAGCACCAGATCATAGTCTGGCCCAGAAAGTTAAGTTTTTCTCCCACTCCATATGCCCAATCCCTCTCCATGGAGGTGGCTATTGTAAATTATTTTGTATATACCTCTGGAAATTTTTCATACATATACATAAATATTTTTAAATGCCCATAAGCATGATATAATTATATGTATACATACGTGTGTGTATATATGTGTGTGTGTGTGTGTATATATATATATATATACAATTCTATCTCTGGTTTTCTTTTATCTTATGGATATATATTGGAGAGCTTGTTACAGCTTATTTTCAAAAGACTCCATTTGATGACTAAATAGGATGTTTCCAGGATGTTGTTGTTATAACCAACATATTGTAAAGGAGAGGGAGTACTGATACAATTGCTTCTTAGCTATTGTTTTTACGTGTCTGGTATCTGAAACAATTCAGTTAGCATGTGTTGGACCAGAGGCAATACAACTAAAAGGAGAACCTAAGTGAGATCTGGCATTTAAAATTAAGTTAAAATTAAGTCACAGAAACATGGAGCTAATTTTATATGTACTTACAGTTGATGTTACTGATGATTCATACCCATCTGTATGAGAATGTTTGGAAGGACATGCAGATGTAGCCAATATGTGCATCTTCACTTCTACAGCAATCGCACATACCAATGTTCTTATGCTCCCAACACTAATAAATAAAACCTGATTCCTTGTTTTAGCCAAGCCATTTTACTTGCCTTTGAAAATGTTCAGGTTTTAGAGATTGCTTAGCTATATGGTCTTGGGCAAGGTCTTGATTTCTGTGGCCCTCAGTTTCCTTATAAAAGTCAAGTGTTAATCTATCCTGCTTCTTAAAAAATCAACAATTCTGGGACCAGCAGATGGCATAATGTTAATGTCGCTGGACTCCCACATGGCTAATCATGGTTTGAGTCCCAGACCCGGAGGCTTGAAACTCACACCGGGCTCATGTGCATGTGTGCTGAAAATCCCAAGAGGAGGAAAAGGGATTGTGACATAGCCATCCACCCCCTAAGTGGGAGTTATTTCTTGCTTTCTGTCTCTCTGATGGGCATATATGCCCTATAGCAAAAATCTCTCTCTTAAAAAAAAAGAAAAGAAAATCAACAATTCTACTCTTCTTAGCTTTTGCAGTTACATTTTCAAGAGCAAAGAAAGAGCAAAGACAATTGCCACTTGTTTTTTGATGAGTTACGTTCCAGAGTTAAGGGGAAGATACGTTGAAAGCGCATTCTGTAATATTTTAGGATTTGGGGGCCAGCAGGTGGCATAGTAGTTAAGGCACTGTACTACCATGTGATCAACCATGGCTTGAGTCCCAGACTCAGCAGCTTGAAACTCACACCGGCCATATGTGGGGGCATGACCAAAATTCTTAGAGGAGAATAGGGGAGAAGGGATTGCGGCATAGCCATTCCTCCTGGGCGGTGATTTCTTGATTTCTGACTCTCTGTCTCTCTGGCAAGTGCATGCATTCTATAACAAAAACTTCTCAAAAAAGAAAATTATGATTTTCATATTTACTACTTTCTATAATTTCTATAGTATTGCCTTGATTCTTATGAAGCATTAGAGATTGTGGAAATCCCCCCCCCCATCCCTTGGAATAAAATTAAAAGAATATAATGTTGGAGAAAAGAAAATGAGAATGAAAGTTAAACATTAGCATAAATTTAGACTGCCAATGCTTTTACTATCTTCAAAAAGAATGAATTATGATGTGCAGCCTTAAAATGTTTTTATTTTTTTTTTTATGGCCAGAAGGCATCTATACTCACCAAACAGACAGGAAAAGAGAGAAAGCACTTTCCAGTGTGGCATGGTCACACCACAATCCCTTCTCCATTTCTCCATTCCATCAGGATTTGGGGCACAAAAGCACACATGCCCTGTGTGGTTTTCAAGCTGCACGGGCTGGGACAGGAATCACAGCTAGCCACGTGGGATCTGTGTCCCTTAACTGATGCACCATAAGGCTGGTCCTGCCGTAAAATGAAAGTTCGATATATTGTTAACGGCTGTCAGATAACAGGCCATGCAGTTTAGGCAGTAAAAATTGCCCAATTTGGGGAAATATCTTAGAATTTTTAAAGCCGAAATTTTTAGTAGAAATACATAAGACCTGCTGACCCATAGGCAAACTCTGAACATTTAGCCATTTAAAGCTTTCAGGCAATTTCTGAAGGAAGTTGCTTAATTTCTAGTGACATGAAATTCATTTAAGAAAAAAAAATAAAAATAAAAAGTTGATTCAAATTGGAAATGAACATGAATATGTAGAAGAGTATGTATGCTCTTCAGCACCTTCAAAATTATTCTATCAATTCTAAACATGAAATTGCCTCCATCTCTAGCCTGGATTATGACAAACAATAATCCTCATGTCTTAAACACTACTGCCAAAGGCCAAGAGTAATCCCGAAAATCTTTGAACTACCAATGTGAAAAATGCACAGACTCAACTCTAGGTTGTTGAAAAAAATGTGGTAAGTAGATTTTCTCTAACAATAAGTTACTCTTGGTGTAAATTTATCCATAAATTAAATATAATACTTTGGAAAGATGACATTAAGTCAATATTTGCAATAAGAAAATATGACAACTAGCTGAGATATGTTCCAGTGGCAGATTACTGAGCTAGAGAAGCTAAAAACACTCTGAGGACATAGAGTTGGCAATCCCAAAGGAGGAATTCATTCATTTAGCCCAAGAGAGTCATGAGAAGTTCTACATAGGAAGCCAAATTTTAAGTATTGCGAAGGATGAGATGAAGATTGCAGAATAGAAAGTACCAATAAAAATGGTATATTTGTGGGGAGGAGTAAAAAAACGTTGGTGTGATTTCTGGAACACAGTGTGTGTGTACGGTGGCAGGAGATCAGGCAGGAAAGCAGGGTGGGTCCAGAATGTGCTTTGGTGTTTGAGATATGCTCAGACACCTTGGCCTCTTAAATAACAAGAGACCATGCTAAACTGTAGAGCCATATGTTTTATCACAGCACATTAATGACCACATGTGAACAGGAAACTGGAAAATAACCACTGGCTATGGTACTGACGGAAACATTCTCTTCCCATTTAGCCTTCAGGGCACCAGCATACACGATGACGCTTGAGAGATTGTACTTTCTTTACATCATATGAAAATATGTAGAAGCCCAGCAAGGCCAGCATTTAAAAAGCACTGATCTTGGATGAAGGCTAATGAAATAAAAGTGATGGAGTTAAATCCACTTCTTGGAGTTCTACGTCTTAACAATGGTTAATGGCAGTGCATGCTTGTAATATGTGGATAACAGCACTAGAGAACCACAGAGCTCTCAGGGTTCCAACACCTCTGAGCTTCTGAAACCAAGAACCCAATTTTACTCCCTTCAGGTTTCAGTGTGGAAAGTAACCATCTTTTCCCCAGGGGTATCTCCTCCTTTACTTGCCCCACTGGCATATTTTACTCTTACACATAGCTATCCTAATTTTTGCCAAATTTCATATTCATGCCATTCTCAACTTCCTCTCTAACCAATCTCCCTATCCAAATTCTACCCTTCCTCTCTCCATACCCTTCACTTCCACCCTCGCAGAGCATTGCCAAGCATGTATAAGAAAGAAATGGGCCAGTCTTTTTGGCACAGCAGTAGCACAAACTGCAGTGCTGAGGTCATCATGAGAAGGTCCTGGGTTTATGTCCTAAAGTCTCTGAGTTTTCCAGACACATGTGTATGTGCCATGATACAGGCTGGCTGAGAGCTTTCTGGGAGTTGTCTCACTCTCTCCCCACCCCACCCCCATTTTCTTCCCTCATGAAATAAATAAGAAAAAACTTATTTTAAAAATAAGTTTTATATATTTTCTTCATTCATCATGGTAATAAAACAAGATGAATGAAGAAAATATATAAAACACCTGGAATACATCAATTACTGCACTTGGTTTTAGATAACTAAATCTATGTAATCCTGTGACTAGTACTTTGTGCCCTAGAACGTAGACCCATTGCCTGCCACATCCCTCTCCACAGATCGCAATCTCAGGCAACCCTGTCCTCTCTCTCTCTCTCCTATCCCTTCTACCATGCTTTCACTAGATTTGCTAAAATCCTTGTGTCCTTTGTAACAATCTTTCTCTCAAATACTCCTCATCCCTCATGAAAGCCAAGTTTCCTCTGTTCATCTCAAAGCCCTGACACTCAGAAACTAACAAATCTCAAGGACAACATTATAGAAAGCTATTCTGACTCAATCAATTTTCTCATACATTGAAAGGAGAAATTTTCAGCATTATTTCTCTAATTCTTTCCAGATATTTGATAATAAATAATAATTCCCTTAAAAACTCGGTTATTGATATTGTTCTGATTGCTTAGCAGTGACAGCTCAGTCTCTTCTTAATGAATTCGGGAAGAGAACATTAGGTAACCAAGAGGTGAGGACACCAAATCCTAATATTACACTCTCAAGGCTAAGGCAATTGTTAGTTCAGCCTTTCAAAGTCTAAGCCTTTTTCCTATTGGTAAGCTGACAAGCCGCAGGGATCCACTTGAATGATAAATCAGACCCCAAAATGTTAAACCTAACATCAAAGATCAGCTGGTTAGAGTCAGGGGTTTATGGAACATAAATCTCTGCATTTTGCAGGATGAAATTAGGCTATTTCAAACTACAAAAATGTGGTGTTAGGTCATTAGAACACTAGTGTTTATCAGACAAAATGTGTTTGTAACTTGATTACAAAATGCTGTCAGAAATCAGAATCTGGTCCCTAGAGAATTATTAAATTTTGTTTAATCTATCCACATAAAAGCACATTTCAGTGAACAAAAATGTTAGTAAATCAGATAACACATGGTCCTTGGACACTCTGGAGCAAACCACGAGAGTCTGCAGGAGGGCTGGCATGGATATTTTGCTTCAGTTTGGTGATTGTCATCATGCTATCTCTGCTTCCACTTTCTGTCTTCTCTGAGGCTGAAAGACAGATATAAAAAATCCTCTATGCCAAGACTCTTAACAGGTAAAACAATAGTTCGGGTTGAAGTATATCTCAAGTGTGAGGGTTGTCTGATAAAAGCAAGCATTGCAATAGAAGCAAAAAATGAAAAGCAAGGAAATAGCCACACTCCTCACATAGTCTCAAGAAACAAAAGCAGCTGAAATGGGAACAACTCTCCTTGCTTACCCTTCAGAGACAAAGCAGCAGGAAATTGTGAGATTCCTCTCAGAGCCCCACTTGCGAGGAAGCCCATTTAGCAAATGGTATGAGTTGTGGGATCTGTTGTTATTGGTTTTCTTCCCTGGGAACACAGCACACTAGGGATCAGCCGTACCACAAAATGGTCTTCTAAACCCTCAGACATGTCAAGTGCAGACTAAGAACTGCTCCTTCTGGGTTTTCAAAGAGCTATAACTCTCCTTCTTGGCCTACTCATTCTTGGCACGGCTGAATTGCTAGAGAACAGCTTTGGAACCCATCAGTCAAGGCACTCAGTATTATGGGTCATCATTAGCTCAGCCTCATAACATCTGTTCTGTTTTTGTTACATAGGAATCCAAAGTCCACAGGACAAAAGTGACAAGCCATTTACAAAGCCATGGAGAACCTTCAGGAAAAGAACCCCCCAAGATGCAGCTTTTACCTAGCTATTAACCAAAATTGGGTCCATTTTCATTCTTGATGAAGGTTTCACTCAACACCAAAAAGCAAAGAAAATATTCTAAAATTATTTACTATCACACACACAAATTCTCCAATGTCTATCTCTTTGTCACAGGAGCAGGGGGTACTTTTAATTATGTATAAAATAACTAATGTTTATTGAGTGTCTGCTATGTGCTAAGAACTTCTAGTATTCTACATGTACTAAATCATGAAATCCCCACAATAAGTCATAAATAAGTCAGGTAAATATCACCGTCATATTTCACAGGTAAGAGAAATGAAGTATATCGCATGTCTAAGGTTCAGAACTAGAAGATAGCAGACCTGTGACTTGAGCTTGTGTAGGCTAGTTCCAGAACTCAGATTCTTAGCTCTCAGGACATGTAGCTTAGCAATACATAGAAAATCAGGCAAATGAAAGTTATTTCAGAGGGCTAGAGAGTGACGTAGTGATACACTGTGATGCTCTTCAAGGCAGACCTATGTGGAAAGGTCCCAAGTTCATGTCTGGAGCTCTCCCTAAATATGCTGAACATACATGCCCATGTTCTGGGGCCTTCCACACTAGGAGTGGAATACAGTGCAAGACTCAGCAAGGAGTACTATTTCTCTATTTCTCTCTCTCTCTCCCTCTACCTCTCTGGCCGATGGAAGAAAGAAAGAAACTTTTTGAAGTCTTTTGAATTTTTAATACTAGTAGCAATTGGTTCCTTAGAAATCTGTAAATATCTAGTTTCTCTTTCTGGTATCTATGGATAGGTGTGAAGTCTCCCATACAAGGTGCAAAAGGCATCTTGGAGTCCTTCTCTCACCACATGGAGGAGGTGCTGCGCCATAGCAGGCAGCAAAGACCCTCGCTGTGCTTCCCCTACTGTGAGTCAGAGGGAGAGATCCACATGCAGCTGAAACTGCCATTCTGCTGCTGTAAGAAGCTACGTGAGTCAGCAATCATGTCTCTTTTGTTCACTGCTTATCTCGTGTCTAGCCCAGTGCCTGACTCTGGCAGACATTCAGTCACTATTTGGTTGAGTGAGTGAATTCAGTCATATATGTATGCATGAATGCTACTTACAAAGATACCTCATTATGTTCATGGAAAAATGGACTTAAAATATAAGTTTATTTTGGTGTAAAAAAATGAAATCCTTACATAGTTTTTTCTCACAATACATTTTCTTTTCTTTTACTTTTTTTTTTTTTTTCTTGGAGAGGTTTTTGCTATAGGGCATGTGTGCTCGCCAGAAAGACAGAGAGAGACAGAGAGATAGAAAGCAAGAAATCACCCCACCCCGGGGGGATGACCACACCGCAATCCCTTCTCCTCCATTTTCCTCTCAGGATCTTGGGCATTCGCGTACCCACGCCCAGCGTAAATTTAAGCCACCAGGTCTGGGACTCGAACCACAGTTGGCTACATGGGAGTCCAGCGACATAGCCATTACGCTAACTGCTGGTCCTTCAAAATACATTTTCTTTCTCTTTCTTTCTCTCTCTCTTTTGCCAGAGAGCACATGCACTTGCCAGAGAAAGAGAGAGGGAGAGAGGGAGAGAGAAAGAGAGAGAGAGAGAGCAAGAGAACCTTCCAATGGGTCATGGTCACTCTGCAATCCTTTTTCTTCCATTTCTTCTTCCTGTCAGGATTTTGGGTTCACATGCACACACATCCAGCATGTTTTTCAAGTCGCCACAGCCAAGAGCCATGTGAGATCTGGTTCCCGAATCACAGCACATAATCATTGTGCCACTGGACCAGCCTCATGATACTTCTTGTATTTTGTACATAGAACTTTTGGAGACCTTGCTTCCAGTTCTTGTGATTATACTATGTATATATGCCTTTATTTTCTATTATGGAGAGGTTTTCTAATAATTGTGAGTTTATAAGAAACAAACATTCTACTTAGTGAAATAACTAAATGACAGCAGAAAAGACTGTGAACATTGCATTTTTAAAGGAAGAATGTCAAGCAGAATTTCTGCTTAAATATAAGTGTAATAAGCCTTACAAAGACTGTAGATTTAATGAGAAATGGTCAAATTAAATATAGATGATATATCTTTAAATCATTTTTAATAAAGGACTCAAAGTAAACTAGAGGCTCTTATTAAAATGTATCTGCCAACTATTTATTTGAAAGACTTACTCTGGTAGATATAATTTTTATGATATCGTCTTTACTGCCAATACAGTTTTGAAAAGTACAGTCTATTAAATAGGATGATGATTCCTACCAAATAATTCACCAAAATTGTAAAAAATTTATCAGCTGTATTTCATCCAGAACAAAAAGAGATTAAATTCACTTCATCTCTGGATATGGTATTTGGCTTACATAGCATTTTTGCAACAGGGTGGAGTTTGAGATCAAAAACACCAGAAAAATTATGCATTTAATGAAAGCCAATCTTTTGGCAACTAGGTTAAACACTGTTTTTTCCTAATTCAAAATGTGGACTTTTGGTTAAATCTTAAATATCAAATATTCTTTATTCCTAAACTACTGTTGCCTCCAGGAAGATGGACACCATATCTGTGATTGCAGTAAATTTAAATGACAGTTATTTCTTCATTAGCTGAAATAAAAGTACATACACATAACAAATAGAAAATATTATACATTTAAACCATTCTTTTTAAAATGAACAACAGGGATATTCTTGTAGCACAGTGGTTAAGCCCTGTGCATAGGGAGCTAAGTTCCATGGCTGACTATGGTTCAAATCCCAGCCCCGGAAGCTTGAAAAACATGATGAGCATGTGGGCAAAGTCCTCATGGGAAGGAGAAAGAATTGCAGTTTGACTATGCCCCTGGAGGGATGCTTTCTTTTTATGTGTCTCCCTAGTAAGTATTATGTGCCCTCTGGCAATTAAAATTTTGTATATATATATATATATATATTATACACCTGCAAAAAAAAAATAAATAAATAAGAGAAAGAAGATAATGATTGCCTGCCAAAACTAGCAAATCATTAACATTTTTAGAGGTAAAAGACCTTGAAAATAATCTAGTTCCAGGGAGCCAGCAGTTAGCGTAATGGCTATGTCGCTGGACTCCCACGTAGTCGACCGCGGTTCATGTCCCGGACCCAGTGGCTTAAAACTCACGCCGGGCGCGTGTGCGTGCGTGCCCAAGATCCCGAGAGGAAAATGGAGGAGAAGGGATTGCGGCATGACCATCCCCCCTAGGGGGTGATTTCTCGCTTTCTGTCTCTATGTCTCTCTCTGTCTGTCTGGCGAGCGCATGCGCCCTACATTGAAAATCTCTCCAAAAATAAAAATAAATAATAATAATCTAGTTCCATCTATCAGTTTCACAAGCAAAGAAACTGGGATAGGAACAGGTGCGATGATTTATCCATGGCCTCGCAACTGCTGAAGGACGTGGCTGAGAATAAGACACAGGTGTTCTCCGCAGAGGCCACACCTTTCCATTGCCCGTGCTGTCTGTCTGCAGTACTGGATTTGCCAGCCCCTGGTCACAGTTCTGGGACTGGCTTATACTTGAACTTATATTGGCTTATACAAAGTAGCCCCCTGGGAGACTGGCACCAGATGACCTTGGCCTTTGTATAGTTGTCGCCAGCACTTGGACTTTCTATGAGACTTTGGTTTCCTTTTAATGGTATTCACTCACAACAGCTTGGGTAGACACATATCATAACCATGTGTATCTTGCATCATTATATAATAGAAGGAGGTTCTATTATCTAAGACTCATTTTTGAAGTAAAATTATTTAAATTGTTTGCATGGGTTTTTTTTAATGGTTAGTCAAATTCACTACATTTACTATTATCTGAAAAGAAATATTTATTGCCCATATTTTCTCTTTATTCTATGAAAACAAATACTAGCTTTTCTAATTTTTCATAGATCTTATCAATTTCATAACAGGGCAACACACACGAGAGTTGGACAGACACAGTCTGGTGTAGAGAGGGACCTGTGAGGGTTCAAGTGGGTTGCTGTTACACCCAGTCCTGTGTCCAAACTGAGTCATCAGTTACCAAGTCAGGAAGGTCAATACTTGTGGTGTCAGGCCACCAAGAGAAGCTTCATCTTTCCTGATGTTCCTGTCCATTTAGGCTGAAGTTTTACCTCACAGGCTACCAGCAGGTGCTGGTTTTCAGTGATGGTCTGATACTGGGGATGTCTGTGCCCATGAGCATCACCCCACTGACATTCCTTATTTAGAAAACAAACTTCTTATAGAATAAAGAATTGTGTCCATTTACTTCATCTCCCTCATTCTGCAATCACCTAGAGAAGGATAGATATTAAACAACCCACAGCAGCATAGATGTTTTTAACAGGAAAAGAGTTAGAAGTGTTGTAGGTGAATTCCAACATCATTTTACAATGGCCTGTTTTCCTAGAGTGGATGGGTGCACCATTTAGAGATGCAAGAAGAAGGGCAGATGAGGTAGTCATCAACTTAATTGCCTCCACCTTTGGCTTGCTCTGAGCTCCAGGGTCCAATTCTGGGAACTGAGGGACTTAGATAATGATGCCAGTCTGGTTTCTTGCATGTTTTCACTCAACAGGCTCTTTCACGGTCACATGCATTTGATATCCACCAAGAGGACATAACATCTGCTTCCTCTCAAAAGTTTCTTGTAAGCTGTGGAGTTCAATGGGCGAAAGTCTCTGAAGCACAGGGCTATCAAGATCATTACTGTAAATCTACCTATTGCATTTTAGTAGAAACTACAGCTTTACAAAATAAAAATTATTGGTGAGAGATTGGGGAGACATTTATAACCCCTTTAAATAACATTTTACAGATTTGCACATTATAATTCAGTAATAAGAGGAACAGGAAGAAATATTGCCTTTCTCTCTCATAGTTATTGGATAGCTTATTAATAGAGTTTAGAAGAAATTGCCAAATCTGGGGACCACCAGGTGGCGTGGTTGTTAAGGTGTTGTACACTCACTACATGGCTGACCACGGTTCAAGTCCTGGACCTGGCGGCTTGCTTTCTCTCTCTCTCTCTCTCTCTCATCCAATTAAAAATATATGAATGAATAAATAAAATTAAATAAAATAATTCTTTAAATAAAGAAGAAATTGCCAAATTTTATGGAGTGAATTTAGTCATAACTCATTCTATAAAGTATTACTTAACTACATTATCGTTTTTATATTATTACTATTATGGACAATAATGACAAATAGTTCTCCAGACTATTCTAGCAGAAAATTGTAGAACTTATTCCTTTTTTCATCTATCCAGATCTTTATTCCATTCAGGTTTTGCTCTCGTTGCTTACAACCCACAATAATTATTGTGTTCTGCTTGATTCTATACTTTGTCTTGATCAAGAACCCACACAGCAACAATTACAAACCTTTTAACAGGGCAGTGTATTTTCAAATTTCTGAACTGCTTATAAGAGGTAATCCATAAGGGGCAAGGTAAGCAGATGATTTATTTGTAGAACTATCTCAGAAATAAGTGCCATTAAGTCAACCCACCTCCAAATAGACATTCCAGAGTTTCTGTACCTGATGTGAATTCAAACCTGAGCTGAGGTTGAAGAGAAGGAATCATATTGACTGAGATACAGGAGTGAGATTGGCCTTTATTGTTAATGGTCTGGATTCCTGTTTTTAAATACAACCACTACCATTCACATAACATGATAAGCTTTTCACATAGAACGTCCTCACTCATTTTTACAATCACCCTGTAGAACATAGGTTTTGATATTGTCCATACTTTACTGAAGATACTTGAAGCTCTAAGCAGGTCACACAGTAAGTAGCAGAGTCAAGAACTGAACCTAGGAACTTTGAATCCAAGCTCAAGATCTTTTCTTCTAGAGGCTATACCATAATCTTCCTGTTTCAACCTCTTATGTAGTTGTGGACACAGGTGAACACTACTGCACCCAGTTCTTTCAGAGAGGTTTTTCAACTATGTTGCTAATAACCAGGAGCTGACTATTACATAAAAATAATAATAATAAAAAAAAACTCAGTGATCAGTTTCAAATATCCAATTTCAAAAGGCATAAAAATGATCCTGAATATGACAAGAGACCCCAAATCTCTGCTAGTCAGCAAAATGAAAACCAAAAAGGCAGTATGTTTTCTATATATTTGGATGCAAAAACTGAAAACACTAACAATATCCAGTTTTAATGAAGATCCTAGTAATGAAATCTTCTCCCATATGCTACTAGTTGTGATTAACACTGGATAGCACTTTTCTGAGGAGATTCAACTTTCCATTTAGAAAGACATAGATAGTTTGGAAAGAAATGAAACTTTTAAATGAGTATGAAAGGTAACATTTTTAAATGTTTACCCCTTTCCCTGTATTTATTTTCTCTGACATTTTTGCTTTATGTATTTTTGTGTTATTTAAATCTCTTACAATAAGAATATGGACATATTATCCCATGTAACTTAAAACATTTAGACTAAAGACCAGCACATGGTATAGTGTAAGGCACTGGACTTCTACCTAGCCAACCATGGTTCAAATCCCAGAACTCAGTGGCTTGAAAATCATACTGGACACATATGCATGCATGCCCAAATTCCCAAGAGGAGAATGGAGGATAGAGGATTGCAGCATGGCCAAAATGATTCTCATTTTCCCTCTCTCTGTCTCCATCTTTCTCTGATGAGTACATGAGCCATATGACAAAAAAGCTTTACCAAAAAAAAAAAAATTTAACTAAAAACACGAAGATCCATTCAGCTAAAATTGCGCCTACTTTTCATTTACCATATTCTCAAATTCTTCTGTTTTCTGTTATTTTCAGGAGATTTTGGAGAGGTGCCTGATTCTCCTTGTCTTGGCAATCTGGTAGACTTTTATTGCATTTCCCTCACTGTCCTAATCATGGAATCTCAGCCTAGCCCCTCTATGAGTGCTCTAAGCTGAAGGAAGATCTCAAATCTGAGCTCCTTTTCTACTGAGTCAGGGACATCTAACAACACGCACTTCTCTCTCTCTACAATTTTAACAAAGCAGAGATAGGATGTTAGGCTTCTGATTTACATGTCATCTATTCAAGTCCCCTGAAAGAGTATCTCAGCTCCCATATCAACATGAACCTCTGCTATGAACTGCCTCTAAAGTCAGCTCTTTTTCTTTAACCTCCTTTATTATGAATTTTGCAAGGTTCATTTCTTCCTGTCTAATCTTACTTTCTCTGACTTAAACACTTCCTGTTAAGTACCTGCTCACTCATCCCATGCTCTGGCACTGGATGCCCTTGTCAGCCTTAGCTATAGTGTCTGCACAGTCCTTCTCCTCCAAGCTTTCCTGGCCATCACTGCTCCTGATGTCTGGACACTCCTGTTTTCTGACTTGAGTTCATCATCCAGTACTTTCCTTTTCATTAATGTGGAGATTTGTCAGAGGTTCCCAAGTACTTATTTTGCCAAGTTGAGTCCCCAAAAATGATAAATACCATCTATCATCGTGATAATTTTATGGGAAAAAAAAAAAGGCATCTTTCAGGCTTTTCTTCTTTTCTTCCTTTTTTCTTTTCTTTCTTTTTCTTTCTTTTTTCTTTTTTTTTTCTTTTCATACACTACAGGATGGTGGTGAATACCTATGGTCCAAGCTACTCAGTAGGCTGAGGCAGGAGGATTAAGACATAGTGAGACCGCAGCGTAAGAAAGAAAATAGCACACAAACATGTACATGTGCAAAGAGGAGTATTTTTTTCTTTTAATGGTTTTTGCCACAGGGCATGTGCATTCACCGGACTGAGGCAGAGACAGACAGTAAGAGGAAGAATGAGAAATCACCCCCCAGGGTAATGGCCATATTGCAATTCCTTTTTCTCCAGTCTCCTCCTGGGATTTTGAGTACATACGCACACATACCCAACATGATTTTCAAGCGACCAGGTCGTGGACTTGAACTATGGTAGGCCATATGGGCGTCCATTACTGTAACCACCATGCCACCTACTGACCCCAAGGATACTATTTTTGCACTAAAAATAAGGAAAGTTCATAATTTCAGAAAAATAGAAGTGTTTTTCAAAAGCTGCAATAAAATAATGTTGGGGACGAGAGCTGATGTGATTGAGGGACCAATGATTAGAAAGAGCTGACACATTGAAAAAAAGCAGAGTTTGTCTGGCACAAAGGAACTTCTGGGCAGTCAGAGAAAAAGCACATTTGGCAGCCCTTCCTCCACTTCCCTTTCCAACAAGGTAATGTAGGTGAGATCCCTAACTCCATAAAGTAAAGGATAGCGTTAGCTCCTCTTGTCTCTCAGATAACTTTGTCTATTGACAGCTGCCTGCATGTTCTGCTGGAAATTACAGAAAAAAATTAAGATTACTCATGCCTAGAGTTTGCTAATCCCCTTCCAAAGGCACTACAGAGATCCTTCTTTATGTTCTATTGTGTGAGCGACTTTATTCTCCTGCCCAAGTGCTTAGAGCTCTTGGCTGACAGGAAGGCTTATGGAGGTGTGCAGGAAAGGCCCCGGCAGAGTGCTTGTGTGAAACTAGGCAGTAGTACTCCTAGAGTGTTCATTCTTCATGGACACATTCTAGTCTACAGAAGGGTTTCTAGGGCAATCACTCCCTAGAGACATGCTCCTGGACATGTGCTCCAGTGTAAGATTCTAAAATCCAAAATGCACTCATTCATGACTTTGCTTTATAGAGAAATTTTTGCTATAGGATGCATGTGTTTGCCAGAGAAACAGAGAAAAAAAAGTGAGAAATCACCCCCACCACCTCCACCACCAAGAGAATGGCCATATCAAAATCCCTTCTCCTCCATTCTCCTCTCAAGATTTTGGGCACACACACAGTTGTGCCCAGCATGAGTTTTCAAGCTGCCAGGTCCGACTTGAACTGTGGTTGGCCACATGGGAGTTCAGTGCCTTAACCGCTATACCACCTGTTGGCCCCTATGAATGATTTTCTTTAAGGGAACATAGTTCTGGAAATGCTTTCTATTTTATACTATTTAATAAAATAATAATTTTTAACTATTCACCCTGATTGCTCGGCACAAATTTGTTGCAAAGTCAAAAAGCTAAGTGCAGGCTTTATTTGTTTATTTTCTCACTTAATGCTAAACTTGTAAGGTTCCAACTATTTTATCTAGATGTATTAACACTAGAACTATTCTAATCTTACAGATCAGCACATCAAATCCCATTTTCCTTAACAAGAAGCAGTGAAAGGAAAGGGTAGGTATGGGGCTAGGCCCATGGCCAAAGGAGCCTGAGTCATGAAAGGAAATAGGTTAATTTTGATCCATACCAGGGCATCCAGAAAGAGCAAACAGCATAGATGCCCTGTCTCTTCAGGTATTGAAAAAATATTAATAGCTCACTTTTACTGTGGTATTGCTTATTTGCTCCACTAACATTTGGTAACAGAGGGATTTTCTTGACCCAAGCTTCTTGTTAAATAACACAGAAGTTAGAAGGAAGTGTAAGAAGAAAGTTGGGTCTGTGAAACATGTGGTGAGGTCAGGACACACACGTCTACGTGCCCACACAGCACATGACTTTGTGGTTTCTTCTAGCACTATGAACACGATTGCCATTTCTATCACCATCATTGATTAGAATAAAAATTCTTAAAACTTGCTGCACCATTCATCTGTAGAGCTAAGTGGGATTATTCCAGGCGTTCAGCCCAAGTTTTCTAAAAATATTGCTGATTAAAAAGCATTAACAGTTGTGTTTTGCCAACACTGATTATACTGATTGCTAGCAAGTATTTATGTGATATCCAAGACCTAGCAAGAGAAGCAGAAAAGCAGGGTTAGCATGACTGTATACAGGATACTCATCAGTAGCAGATATATCTATTTCAAACTTTGGCAAAGAAATAAAGTTAACCTGTGGTCTGAAAGGCACCTTCTAGAGCTAACATTTTTATGACCAGACAACTTTTCAGGTGGTATCTGCTGTATAACATGAAATTGAAAATCCTTCAAAGACTTATTATCCATTGTAATTATTCCATATTCTGTTTTTACTTTCTTCCCTCCTGTCTTTTACCAGGTACTTATTTCTCATTAATACTGCTAAGTAAAGAGTGAAAAAAAAAGAGTTCTATTTAGTCAAATCTGATGGGAAAGTTGAAATTCTGAGATTATCTACAAAATTTGCCCACATACTTAAATTCCCTGAATTATCTCTTTAGTGGTATTGAGTAGAAAGAGTTAGTTGTGGTGAGAACCTTAGTAAATATGAAGATTCATTACAAAAGCACCTTTGAAGGAAAAATGCTGGCAGAGCACAACTTCTCCTGCTGGGGACCCCAACAGAAGAGGGAATCTGGAAACTGGTGCTGTTTGTGATAAGAGTTAAAGTCACCAAAGGCTTTTGTTTTCTGCTAACAAAACAAAACAAAATCGGAAACAGCAACTTGCACGTTTATGGCAAGCTTATCTCCTTTAGTTCAGGAGTATTTGTTTGCCCACGGTTTTCACATGTCAAGTTATATCTACAACTATCTTGGTATTCATGATACTATAGATAAAAGATCCTGTGAAATGAGGAATGAAGTTTTCAGGTTTTGAAATTGATGTATACCACGGTTAGGAAAATGAACCAACTGATGAGTGTTTTGCTGGCTCATTTAAATTATATTTCTAATCACATCTCTTGACTCCCCAAATAAGGAAACTGAAAGAGAAAAAGGGCACAGAGTGTTCAGAACATAACTGAGAGTTACTTGGATCATGGGTTAAATCCACACACATTTATACTAACCATTACTTACTATTACCATCATGACTATTATCACTGTCATACATAGCATCAAACAGTTTACAAATACTTTCTTCTCTTTTTTTTATCTTTACATTAACTTCCCAATCCTGTGGTTCAGCTAAAACAACCGATATTAAGATATATTAAGTAACTTAAGGTCCACCACCACTATTCTTATCATGTCCACCACCATTATCATTTAAGGAGCACTTATTGCCAGGCCCTGCATTAAATGTTTTATGTGGAGCATCTCATCTACGCCTCACAACAACCTGTGCAACTGGTTTTATTATTGTCTCTGTTTCACAGATGAGAAGACATGGTTGATTGTGGACTGGAATTTGGAGCTTCTGAGTCCAAGTCTAGTGCTCTTTCCACATTGTTTTAATAATAGTTAAAAAGGAACAAAGAATGCTGAAGTTTCCAGTTCACTTCATATCAGTTCTCTTTAGACAGAAATGAGGCAAAAAAGGGTCCATGAAAAGAAAGTTAAATTTGCAGCCTCTTCCCAAAATAATTATTTACAAAAAAAAACAATAGGCAAAAATGTTTTCCAAATCTTTTGGAATTTTGTAAATTGCAGTAAGGTCACAATCCCTCTACACTGCAACTAAAAGCACAATTCTATTCTTAAACTTGCTACTGACCAAACAAACAAGCAGACATAAAGCCATTAAAAAAGAGATTTTTGTTGGGACCAGCAGTTGGCATAATGGCTATGTCACTGGACTCCCATGTAGTCGACCGCAGTTCGAGTCCTGGACCCGGTAGCTTAAACTCACACTGCATGTGTGCCCAAGATCCCTAGAGGAGAATGGAGGAGAAGGGATTGTGGCATGACCATCCCCCCAAGGGCTGATTTCTCACTTTCTATCTCTCTATATCTCTTAAGTTTTCTGGTGAGCACACACATCCTATAGTAAAAACCTCTCCAAAAGAAAAAAAAAAAAAAAAAGAGAGAGAGATTTCATTAAACAGCTTACAGCGTGAGTTGCCCTGCCATGACTGATAAAGTTATTGGGTTTCAAACTACCCTGGTTGCACCTCAGTAGGTCTGTTGTTATATCAGATTCAACTTCAACTTGGTAAGTATTTAAGGAGTGTCTTCTGTCTGTTTAGTGTCAGGGGATACAGAGGTGAATAAGACATTTCCTATCCCACTGCATCTACAAGCCAAGACAGATATATGAAAGTAATTACAGTATAATAAGTTTCACAACAGAAAATTTATCCTGGTCTTAGGGGAAAAAATAGCATTTCAGTGAAACCTGAAGAAATGTCATGAGTTAGTCTGATAAAAAGGCAGCACGATGATTTAAGAGACATTCAGAAACTTGGGCGGCGAAATCTCCAAACTCAGTTAAATTAAGGAAGTTTCCATAATCTACTACTAGGTGGAGCTTTTCAAGGAAAGCCGGTTATTATATAAAAAGTCCATCTTTAAAATATTTCTTTTGCTCAGGCAAGAATTTCCACAACCACAAGAAACTTGATTATAACTCCCTCCTCTGAATGGAGGGGAAAGGAAACACATTGATGTGTATCAGCCTAATTGTAGCAGTGGTTCCACAAGCACCAAGGGAAATGGATAATTCATTTATAAAGACAAGGGGGGGGGAAATAGAGATAAAAAATATGACTGAGGAAGTGGTATAAATAAAGGAAGAAATACTTAAATCAGAACCAAACCACAGTAACAAAAAATAAAATCTCTTACTATAATGGACTCTCAATTACCTGTATCTGGACTCTTAATTCACAGCACATTATTGCAGATTCACTTATACCGCAACTGGGATCACAAAGGAAGGCAGCAGATTCACTTTCCTGTGCTTGGCTTAAGTTTGTTAAGCCTGTGGATGAGAAGCAAATACATTAGAATCCTTGACTCTTTTTCCTTTCTTTGAATGTCAGTTCCTAATTTAACAATTTCACGAGCATTAGTTTTGGATTGCTAAGGCTGCCAAGCAGACAGGATAAGAAAACCACCCAAAGGATGCTAGAAACAGAGGGAAATGATCATTTTCCAGAAGTAACCCATGTATTGAATATTCTCTATTTGTCCAGATACATACATAAATCTTTTCCATCATGCTCAGTGCTCCAGAGGTCCATCTGCACCAATGAGCTTCCTCAGTTTTCAACTGGGTGTGGTTAGTGGGAAGCACCAGTGAGAGATCAGGGGATGGGAGACCAGTGAGACTGATGCACTCACCACCCATGGTTCATTTCCATTAGCCCTGCCCACAACCTTGAAGATAGACCTTCATTGATCTCTCTCCAGTGGTCTAAATTAAATGTGTCATCTCTTTCCTCATCCCCAAAATGGAACGAGACAGTCTAATAAAACAGAAATCCAATGAAAGGTAAGGATAAACATGATAAGTTTAAGTTACAATGAAAATCTAATTTGCTAACATCTTTGGAGCATGTTCACTGATTTTTCTCTCATACAAAGAAGAGAAAAAAATACCACATCTGGAGGAGGTGAGAAAAGAGAGAGAGCCAGAAACATTTTGGACAGTGCTTCATGTCCAAAATGGAGGAGAAAGCATCTGGGGGAGCTATTTGGGAGGAGTTGGTGATAAGCACACTGGATTTTTCTATAGCCTGTAAAACAATAGAACTTTCTAAATACTTACCTGTGCAAATATCCAGTGCCCTTTTCCTCTTCATCCAGCCAAGAAGACCTCAATGACCTCACTCTAACACTTTATTTTAAAATGGATATTTTATAAGAAAACCTACCAATGTGGTTACTGAGTTCCATCTGGTCATGGTGCAGTAAGAGAACAACTTCTTGTCTCTTTACTATCACTGTCCTGTTGACCTCCTCTCAGTTTTGTGCATTACAGAAATACAAATTCAGCTAGATGGTAAGTAATTGACAAATGAATCTCACTCTGATATGTTTAAATCAATCACCCAATGTTTCATTATCATCTGCTCCTTAGCTGAAAAAAAAATGTATGTTTTACTATTTGAAATAAAATTGCTCATTTTAATTTCTGCCATCTTTCTATGTCGCTTCTTAAGTAACAATGACAGCTAAATTATTTTTTCTCTTCCCAAGAGTAATGTGCTGGGCTTCCTTTTTAATGACAACAATCTTTTTGTTGCCAAATGCTTCACGTCTTAAATAATGACTTGGATCTTGGCTGCAATTACAAGATAAGCTTTTTCTCATAACCTTTTCACAATGGATTTCCATCAGCTCCTTTATAAAGGAAATTAAAATTTGCATTTAACTTCAAGCTCATGTATTTGAAATTGGACACCCCATTGGAACATTTAGACGTGGTTTTTATAAAGAAATAAAATTTAGTTTAGAAGATTTTTTAAAGTATTTTATATCTAAAGTAAAAGAGAAGGAAAATTGAATTGAAGTTAATAAAATGTCAACAGAAATTGAATGCAGCATGGCTCAAAAGTGAAGAAATAAACAGACCTCTGTAACACAGTGTGCTAACTTCTTTTCCCAGAGAAAATTCATTTACCTCCCAACATTTCTCAGTAACATCTGAGACCCACACAATATGATCATTACTGGGTTTTATATGTAATAGATATAAACTGCCAGCCAATAAAGGCCACAATAGGTATGGGTTCTATTCAGTAAGTGACATCTTCATCACTTAGGTTAGACCACACGACAATAACTGTAGTCTAATGGAAACAAGATTTACACACACAGAAACTAGCAAGAAACTCCTTCCAGGCAAAGTTGTCAGGTCATTTTTTCCAGAACCCAAGCTGGGACTTCGCATAACCTGAGAGTAAACATTCCTGATGCCAGGACTTGAGAAATACCAAACTCCAAATCTCTGTAGAAATGTCTATCCCTGATCCTGGATTCCAGCTCCCTGGCTTGCCCCAAATGTCTCCTTTCTTCAATGTTGGGCAAGTATTGCCAGCTTTGATGGTAGGTGGGATTTGCTCGTAATTTGGTCTCAAATCAGAGAAAACATTCTAAATGAAATAAGACAATGGCTAATTCAAAGGCAACATCTGTGGGAAATATGATTGCAAACTAAGAAAGCAAGTTGTCTATCAGGAGACAAGTGATTCATAAATGTTTCTGGCAGGGGCTCACACAGATGGAGTCCTGCACACATGCTATTTTTTCCCTCTAGGATTTCTGCCTAACACAGAGTAAGTGATTGCAGACCTGAGTGACTATGCATTGCGATCTGAAGCAAATGTAATGAACTTTCTGATCAAAGCGCCATTGACTCTCTTCTCATGTGGTACTTCCCACTCTGGCTTCTTTTCTTCAGTAGGCAACTTGAGGAGTTTCTTGACTAAAATGTTTATGCAGATGCAAATGCTGTGACTTCCCTCCTGGCAGGGATCTCAACACTGACAGGATACAGAGAAAAGACAAGTCCCATGTCTACTTCCTGGCAGCTCTAGAAAAAATTCTATCACTCCTGTTTGTGCAAGACAAGGCATGGATCTGGTCTCTAGTGTGAAGACTTCACAAACACAGGATTTGAAAATAGTAGAATCAGGATCATAAATCACAGTCCAAACTTCTCATTCTACAGAAACAGATGTAAGAAGGTAGAAAATGACTTGTTCAAGGCTTTTAAACTAGTCCATGACAGAACCAGGATTGGAACTCAGTTCTCTTGATTTCAAGTTTGGTGAACTTTCTGCCTATTATGACATTTAGATTTTTTTCATTTGTTAATTTATTTGTACACCAGTGCTCACCATACAGCAAGTACTATTGTGAGTACTAACAAGGAACATGACCAACAAAATCTTTTACCATGATGATCTTACATTCTGATAAAAAAGTTGAATAAAATTCAGATAAATAAATAAATTTCAGATAGGTAAATGCTACAGAGAAAAGAATTGAAGCTCAAGGCATCGAAAGTGATGAAGGGCAATTATTTAAGAGAGGGGGATTAGGGACGCACTCTCTGGGGTGACATTTAAGCTGAGTCTGAAAGAAGTGAGGGCATGAGACACATAAAGAGCGTGGGAAGAACTTTCTAGGCACAGAGAACAGTACGTACAAAGTCCAGGAAGCTGGAACGAGTTTAGCATGTTTGTGCACAGCTGGCATGGAATAAATGAAGGAGAGAGTGAGAATGAGGTCAGAGAGGCCACTAGAGGGCTTTCGGCAGGGAAACAACTTGATCTTACTTAGGTTCTTTAAAAGACTATCCTGGGAACCAGCAGTTAGCGTAATGGCTATGTCGCTGGACTCCCACGCAGTCGACCACAGTTCGCGTCCCGGACCCCGTGGCTTAAAACTCACGCCGGGCGCGTGGGCGTGCGTGCCCAAGATCCCGAGAGGAGAATGGAGGAGAAGGGATTGCGGCGTGACCATCCCCCCTGGGGGGTGATTTCTCGCTTTCTGTCTCTAATGTCTATCTCTGTCTGGCGAGCGCACGCGCCCTATAGTGAAAAATTTCTCAAAAAAAAAAAAAAAAAAAAAAAAAAAAAAAAAAAAAAAAAAAAAAAAAAAAAAAAAAAAAAAAAAAGACTATCCTGGCTTTTATGTGGGTAATGAACTGGAGACAGGGGAGAGAGTAAGAGTTCATGAAGGTCAATAGGAAGCATCTCCCTAAAGAGGAATTTAAATTCTTTGAAGGCAAGGATTTTGTGTGGCTTATTCGTTGTTGCAAAATCAGCACCAACAATAGTGCCTGGCATATTGTAGGTGATTCTCAGGTGTTTGCCATGTGAATGGATATCTGAGTGGTGGGGCTAAAAAGAAAGTTGATACTGGTTTGCACTAGAATAATAGCAGTAAACACAGTGAAAAAATGTTTAGATCTGGGGGATTTTTTAAAAGTAGAAGTGACCAAAACAGTCTCAAGATTAGATATGAATATTTAGCAAGAAAGAACTCATAAATGACTCCTAGGTCTTGGCTTAATTTCCCTAGATAAACAGTGGTAACTTCTCAGGGAGAAACAAATTCAGTGGGAAAAATAAGAATTCCGTAATGACCACATCTGCTTTCAGCTGTATATTGGTCTTTCAAATGAAAATATTGGATAAATAGTTGAATAAAAGTATCTGGTGTTCAGGGAAGAGGTTATGGTTGAACATATAAGTAAACAATTATTGAAGTCACTGGACACAATAAGACTACCAAAAGAATAAGTGTAGATGGGAAACTGATAATATCCAAGGAGCATCTAGGCATTTCAGCACTTATAAGATGGTAGTGGAAAATTAATCAGAAAGAGTTTTGCTGAACAGGGACCAGCAGTTAGCGTAATGGTTATGCCGCTAGACTCCCATATAGTCGACTCCAGTTCGTGTCCCAGACCCAGTGGCTTGAAACTCACACCAGGTGTGTGTTCATGCGTGCCCAAGATCCCGAGAGGAGAATGGAGGAGAAGGGATTGCAGTGTGGCCATCCCCCCTGGGGGTGATTTCTCGCTTTCTATCTCTCCGTCTCTCTTTGTCTGTCTGGCGAGCACACGCACCCTATAGCAAAAACCTCTCAAAAAAAAAAAAAAAAGAGTTTTGCTGAACAAAAAATAATATAGGCAAAGAATTCTAAGAAGTACCCCAGAAATAATAGTGTCCTAGAAGCTAAGGATGAAAATTGGTCATAGGATTTGGCAACACCACAGTCATTGGTGAGACTAACAAGTGCAGTTTCTGTGGTGTAATGAGAACAAAGCCTTCTCTGGAATGAATTCTAGAGGAAATGAAAGAAAAAGAAGAAAGATAACAAAGATGGGCAATTTTTAGGAAATTTGCTTTGCATAAAAGAGTGTAAAGAAATGGAAAGGGAGACGCTAGCAGGTGGCATTGTGGTTAATGTGCTGGACTCCCACCTGGCTGGCCACAGTTCGAGTCCCAGTCCAGTGACTTGAAGCTCACAAAGAGCACATGCTTGTGCATGGCCAAAATCCCAAAAGGAGAATGGAGGAGAAAGAATTGTGAAGTGGTTATCATCCAGCCCCCAGGGTGTGATTTCTCACTTTCCCTCCCTCTATTTCTATCTGCCTCTCTCTGGCAAGCACACATGCCCTAAGCACACATGCCCTATGGCATAACTCTAACAATAGATTAGATAGATAGATAGATAGATAGATAGATAGATAGATAGATAGATAGATAGATAGATAGATGATAGATAGATGATAGATAGATAGAGAGATAGATAGAAATGGAGAAGGAGCTAGAAGATGACAAGAAAATCATAGGAGAGTTTTCATGATTCGTTTTGTTTGCTTACAAGTGTGAGACATTATGGAATGTTCATATGCTAATTGGAAGAGCCAGTAAAAATGGAGGAAAAATTGAGATATTTTAAGAGAAAAATCTGACTTATATAAAAGAAAATGGGATCCAATACATGATTGAAGTACTAAGCTTTAAAAAAGAGTTAATGTAGAGTGAAAATTTCAGCAGAATGTACATACTAGAGCAGATATAATTTGGTGGTAGATAAAGAGGAAGTCCTCTTTTGGTTGCCTCTTTTTTTTCCAGTGAAATACAAGAAAGGTTGTCAGCTGTGAACGATGGGAAGGAAGGGAAGTATGAAATTTAAAGAAAGAGGAGGTAACTGGTCCGCAAGATTGATTCCCAGCAAGACGCCCCATGTAGAAGTAGTACAGAGTAGAGCATCTGAGAGCATCACACATAGTCACTGAGCTACCACAAAGGGAAAGGTTCTCTGCAGAGCCGGGTGTGGGTTGTTAAGAAGAGGTGGCTTCAAATAAAAAAGAGATACATAAAAAGGAGGCAGAAAGTGTTTTAGACAATGTTCACCTGCCTCAACGATTTTAAAGAGGATATCATGTTAAAATAGAACAATGTCACCCTTTGTGAAGATGCCAATATTTAAAAAGTAGTAATTTTTTCCCTATGTACAGGAGAAAAGCATTTGTTATCTAAGAGTATTAATACATTCACTGCAATAAATGAAATATAGAGCTACACTTTGAACCAATAACCATGTAATGTTGGATCCATGATAATATGACATTTAATTATATGGTAATACAGCTTGTACAGGACCGAGACTAATAACTTAAGCTGAAGCAATTAACTAACAATAATACTAGTAATGACAGAATTATGTGTTCCTCTGGAGTGCTTAAGAGTGTTGGATTTGGAAAGATTTACTCCTTTAATCTGAAGAGTTCTATTATTTATTCTCTGTGTTGGTTTTTATTTTAGCTGCTTGCTTCTTTTTTAGGGAAGTTTTTAAATTAATTTCGTCTACTGATTTATAGATCTTTCTCTTAATTACAGTCTAAGATAATAGCAAGATTCAAATCTTTGAGTAGTTTAAGTGTTTCCTTTTTCCTTTAGCACTTTTAAGGCACATAAGTTCCAATAAAAGAGATCCAAAAAAAGCAATATGAAGAAATAACTTAGCAAGCTTGAAACTTCTTTGGGCTAAAGGAACCATAATGTCGTTTTTGAATGAGCTTTTTCACATCACTTTGTGGGAGAGGAAGATGTATAAAAGGTGCACATACAAAATCTCCACACTCAAATGGATTTAGGGCAAATCTTGGCCTGGCCTTTAGATTTTACCACCAGGTAGTGTCCTCATAGTGAATTGTCTTTTGTTTTTATTTGGAATTTTAAATGAACATTCTATTTGAAGCACCTTGTATTTTGATAACTCATATCTAAATACAATGGGTCTTCAAAAAGTTAATTAAAATGGTGTATTATAAAAAACTATGCATGAATTTCAAAAAATTTTTGCACCAACATAAAATTTTACTTTACTTCATTTTCTATTATTTTTTGAAGATCTCTTATAGAATATTTTTAAAGCGGTTCAATATAATCTACTAAATTAAAACTCTTTTCTGATTTCAAAAGAAAATATTTTATTTCCCCTTAAATTTTTCTTACTTTTTTGCTGAGCCACACTCACATAAAGTTTCTAGAGGAACATCTCTGCAAACACAAGATGGCACATACATAAACTCTTTATGGATTTATTTGCCTAGTATAAAAGCCTCTTGTCTCACACAACCAAGACCACAACTAGGTATCTATTCATTTTTAACTGAATTCAGTAGGAAAGAGAAACAAAAAATGTTATGATTCTACATTGTTCACTCAGCTTTGATCTATGTCCTCGATCTCTATAAATTGCATAATCTGAAGGCAAACTGGGAATGAGAGCGAACTACGGAGGTGAGATAACGACTTGAGAGTCCACCAAGTAGCAGAAACAGGTCTGAGTTGGGACAATTAGCAAATCTAAGATTACATAGTATGTTAAAAGTTGAGTATCTGGAGTCAGGCCTATGTTCAAGTCCTAGCCACATGTTTTATTGAATGTTTAATCTCTTAAAAAGTTACTTGATTTATCTTATCTGAATTATAAAATAGGGATAACCATGGCTCTATCTCAAAACATTGTGAGACTCAGAAAAGATGATGCTCATAAAGCAATTAGCATAGGAAACATGTGTTATGCTTTCACTGGTGCAATTTATGAATGAGCAAATGAACCTCTTAATGTTTAAAAACAGTCCTATGAGTGAGGTAGGCTCTATAATAACCATCTCTATTTTACATAAAATAAATGGAAATACAGAGAATTTGAACAAATTGTTCAAGGATATGCTGGTTGGGACCAAAGACAAAATGTGAACAGACAATCTAGATCTAAATTTTGTCTTTCTAACTATTACACAATGTTGTCTATTACAGACCTTTGTTCTGAAATATCTGATGAAATAGGAGTTAAGGCAGTGATTAGAATTAGTCAGGAATGGAAAAGTAAAGGACATGGCAACAATGATGTCAAACAGAAATCAACATTAGGACCCGGCAATAAGTACAAGCAGGACATGTTATGTTTCATGTGTCCACACAAGAGAGACATCTTACAACAACAAGAGCCCAGAAAGACTGGAAGAATCTAGGAGAGACTGGTCTCCAGTGCACAGAGAAAAATTTCTAAGCAGGATGTAGATATACAGGCAATGCTTCAATTATGGCGTATGGGCAATCAGATCTCTTTATCCCCTGAACCCTAAATCTGATTAGTGAGGAGAATGACTAATTGCGTGTAAGACAACTACAGACTTTTTATTTTATTTTATTTTATTTTATTTTATTTTATTTTATTTTATTTTATTTTTGGAGAGGTTTTTGCTATAGGGTGCATGCACTCAAAAAAAAAAAGAAAGAAAAGAAAGAAAGAAAGAAAGAAAGAAAGAAAGAAAGAAAGA
>NW_006159564.1:211272-245135 GCF_000334495.1 Tupaia belangeri chinensis
AAAGAAAAAACAGATAAAAAAAAAAAAAAAAAGGAAAAATTTCCCCCCCCCCAGTGGGGATGGCCACGCTGCAATCCCTTCTCCTCCATTCTCCTCTCAGGATCCTGGGCATGCACACACATGTGCCAGACGTGAGTTCAAGTCACTGGGTTCAGGACACAAACCACAGTCGAATACATGGGAGTCCAGCGACATAGCCATTATGCTAACTGCTGGTCCCACATAACTACAGATCTTAAAGAGAAATCAAACCAAGAACTAGCACCAGCTATTCCAGGGCACCATGCATAGGCTAGCAGGATTCATTGAAACTTACCCCATTGGGGAAATCTGAGGTTCCTTCTTTATAAATCTCAGAGTGTTTGTATCCTTTTGTACAACTTTCACATCCTCTTCTTAAACCAGGCAGCAGCTTGAAGCTGTAAAGTTGTAATTAAACTTGCTTTTACTGTCTTGCATCTCAAAAAGTTATTTCCTTCAATGGGTTGTTGGATATATGAGAAGATAATTCTAGGGTCAGGTTGTATCTGATTTTACTCATATTTGCAAGTAGGTATTGAAATTTTCCCTTAATTCCCTGCAAAGGGCCTGGCCAAACAGTAATCAAACTGGATATCTTTATCCAGTTCATATTTATGCTGTTCTCTTCTTTTCTACCCACTTTTCTATCCTCCTCTGCTCTTCTCTCCTTTCCTCAGGTGTATTTACATGGAGCTCTCCAAATCCACCAGCCTATTTACACAAGCCTCTTCCTGTTTCCTGTAGGGCAAACACGCTCTGGGCAGTCAGCACCAAGACTAAGGACAGCTCCTTTCCCCGGGGCTTCCTGGTCAGATTTCCAGTTGTGATTTCATGGCAAGGCTGACATTAGCAGCTAGGAGGGTCTCCAGTCTCCCACGCTCACCATGGGTTTTAATACAATAGTCTGGCTCAGCCATTAAGTCCATCTGCTGTAATATTTTCAGATTTTTCAATGTCTAGTCTTAGATAAATGGAAACTAGAGATTCACATGATGTGTATTTGATCACAGTCCAGTCTTTATCAGCATTCACAAATCAAAGACTTTACAGGCATTTGTTAATCTTATGAGTCTCAGATGGATGCTAGGATATGCCTGGAATTACAGAGGTGGTAGGTAACAAATAAAAGCCTCTGCATCAGCATTTCAGCATACATCCTGCTCTGTCTGAATTTCTAGTCAGCTCCTGATTCCTACTTCATTGCCTCTAGGATCTCAAAAAGTTCTTTTGAAGCTTCCAAAAATGTTCAAGAGGGCAGACAGAGTGTTCAGACAGACCTTACAAACAAGAGCTCACAATTCTAGACTTATTTAAACATATGCCATGGCATTGCACATGTTCCCTGGGATTTTTTTGAAAGACTTTTGGATTCTTTTCTCAGTCATGTATTCTGTAGACATCCACAGGAGACTAAGTTGGAATGTGATTCAAAAAAGATGACTGTTACATTTCTTGGAGTCAGTGGACTCTGGAGAAAGTTAGGGAGCCAACTGAGTCTCTTCACGTTAGCTCTGAAAGGTGTTCTCATTCTGGAGCACTGGTCTCTCCAGGTCTAATATGGAGTATTGACTGTTGTAGAGCATTAACTACATTCTCCTAAATATGCATTCTCACTCACTGAGAAACTTGTGACCTATACTAGTGGAATTCCAAATATTTATTTTTCTATTTGCCATCAAAGTGTTAAAACATTTGAGAATTCTCTTCAGATTTCTCATGTTGGGATTTAGCATCTCTGTTAACATATATTTTAGGGGAAAGAGATGGTATGAGTTTCTAAGCTAAAGAAACTTCCTCTAGCAAATACATTTCTCAGATTCAATGTATTCAGCAAGGTTTAAGACAGAAAGGTCTATTTGCTCAAGAGCTGAGTGAGTGTGTAATTACAGGCTCAAAATCTCAGAACTTCCAGTGATAAAAGCTCAGCTATGAAAGTAGGCTATGTTTTCTTTTTTTTTTTGCATATTTTTTTCTTCTTCTTTTTTTAATTATGTTTGGTCATCTTTGGATCAGATGAGGATACATAGTTTATCAAACTCTGTAACTCCAGGGAGCACCTCAACCTGGATTCTTCTGGTTATGCTACATATGGTTTCAGAAAGAGTTGCTAGGGTCAGTAAATGGTGTGGCAATAAAGGCACTGGTGTCCTACATGGTCAACTACAGTTTGAGTCCCAAATCTGGTGACTTGCTATCTTGTTCTCTCTCTCTCTCTCTCCTGAGCACATATGGCCTCTAACAAATTTAAAAATACTAATAATTAAAATGATACATAAAATTAAATAAGTAATCCTTTAAAAATTAAAAATAAATGTAAACAAAAAGGAGTTAACTGCTGTGATGGATCAAGGCATTTCTCAGCTATAAACTCCATGAGGGGAGGAATTTTTCTCAGTTTTTCACTTTCAAATTACTAAGTCCTAGAACATTCTTAGCACATAATAAATGTTCAAGAATGTTTGTTGACTGGTGTTACAATCCAAAACATAGTTCAAAAGTTTTATAAATTTGACACATGTGGCCAAAGGAGGTTAAGACTTCAGGATAGCTAGATATGGCCTATTTCTCAGGGCATTAATATTTTTCTGGCCATTAATATAATTAAGGGAGCTTATTAAAAGAATATTTAGGAATCTCTGCCTAAAAATTATGATTCAATACATCTCCTAGAGTGGGTATTTCATACTTAATTTTATCAAATGCCTTACGAGGTAAATCCTTCATGGTTTATAGCTTGAGAAGTATTGAACTAATTCCTCCAGAGATGTGATTGAGCTGGTTGCTAGTCCTAAAATTAGGGATACAACTAAATTGGTCTTGGGAAATGAGTACAGGCCACTGGCTTAGCTGTCCTTGAGCCATCTCCAGAATAGTTCTTTCTCCTGTGATTCCCAGAAGCCTGTATGAACTCAAAGAGAAGAGAGTGTGTAAAATACAGGTAAAGAATATTACCATTTTTGAACTTACCAGTCTCTATCAGACATCTGGAGAGTGGGCATGATAGTGTTTCATTTCATGATGAATCTAGAGACAACTTTCTCAAGAAATTTTCAAGCATTTATAGTAATACAGTTGTGCTAGTTTCATATTTACAGGTTTTTTTATGATGACAGCTTGATCTTGGTCTGGGCCCTTTTATATCAAATCAACATGAGACATGGATGTTTCATGTATATTCAAAAAATGTCATAGTAGTTGGATAGTTCCTTGACCACCACTAAACTTACCTACCCCTCTACTTGATGGGAGAGCAGAGGTGAAACATTCTAGAAAATGTGCACAGCAGTCTGTCAGTTGTCAGTAGATGGAGAAAGATTTCTCTTTTCAAACACTCTTACTGAAGTATCATATCTATGGTTGAACAAGATATGGCATATTCACATGAGGGTTCCTTCTGTGAGAAAGCATTAACTTATGACAAGGTAGGGTCTATACAGCACAGTGATTATGACTCTAGAATTTTACATATGAAATTTCTAGATGGTTTCAGAAAGAACACCTAGGAAAAGAAGTTTCTTTTCTCCTACAATAGTACTAACCATTTTAGCATTTTCCTTGTACCCAATGATCACTTCTATATATGAAAACTACTTGAAGTAATGGTACCTTAGAATGTTTTTACAATTCAGCTGGGTTCCAACAGGAAGCCACCTGCAACCTCAAGATGGTGAGGAAGAAAAAGAACTAGTGGTGATATGATCTGTGGACCCTAACTACAGTAAAAAGCATAGACATAGCAGCTGAATATGCATATTCTGGTATGTAATGTGTAGAGATCAAGTAATACTCTACTACACTTGACTTCTGCTTGATGTCCCTGTGACCTCCAGAAAGAGTAAATGGATCTGAAGTTCAAGAATAATGCCAGAGCTCCAATACAATTGCTTGTTTAATGCGCAAGACAAAAATTAGCTTCTAAAATCTGACAGAGCCATGAAATTAAGTGTATTTGGAAGGCCTGTCAATCAACTACTGCAAAAATAATATTACATAACAAATATCCATAAAACATCAGTGGCATGCAACTATAAGGACTTATTTAGCTGATGTGATGCAGATCTACTGGAGGTTAGCTAATCTAGACTGGATTTAGCTAAATGGCTCTCATCCACATATCTCTCAATCTTCCCCTGAGGCTAGCCAACTAGCCTGGGAATGTTATTCTCATGGATCACAGAACTACTAGAGAGCAAATGAATACACACAAAATCTCCAGAGCCAGGAGGTTCAGAAATGGTACATTGGACTTGAACTTAATTACATTGGCCAGAACAAATGTTATGGCCATCCCAAAGCTACAAAGCAGAGAGATAGACCATATCCTTTTAGTGAGAAAAACTGAACAACCACATGACAAAGAAGACAAGTACAAGGAAGAGAATTGTAGCCTGCCATAAATAGACCAAATGACAAGTAAACCATAACAGAACTTCTATACAGATGTGAAGATGAACAGCAGAGCTGTCATCCTAAGTCAAGGCTGTTCCTACAAAGTACACCTCCTTTTTATCATATCTGGCTTTTGTTTTCGCTGACTCCAAACAAGAAAAATCAATATTGAATCAAACTTTTCTGCTAAATGCACACCGTCTAAAATAGCTCTACAAGAATTACACCACTGTTTAGCTCCCCTCTAAACATTACTCTTTAAATTAATAGCATAACCCTGATACATGTGAATAAGTAAAAATATTCAAAAGGCTTTACAACTGCTCTTATTTGGACACAGAGTGGTGCTCACTAGTTATTGTACAGTAATTACATGGGGAAGAAATAACAATCTCACTCTTTGCCAGACTTTAATGATCTGACCATCTGGGTGTGGATAGTATTAACTACAAAATTTTTCTTCAGAGATTTCCAAATACATTAAACTTGGAGTAGGTTTGGCAGTAATTGTAGAAATGATTGTGTTATTATGACTACTAAGTAAGAAAACTAAATCTATCATTTGACTACACAGAAATTGCTATAAAATTAAAAGGAATTCAATAAAGTCTTAGCAGCTTAACTCTGTCCTTCACATTTTATAGGGTATGTCTACCTAAATTGCCTTTCCTTAGTAATAGTAAAAAAATTTTTTAGAATCAGAAAAATTAAGACAACATATGCCATTTCTTTGATTTCTAGATCATACTTTTAGTATTGTCATGTGTCTTCACAAACTTTCTTACTTGTTTTTCTTTCTCAATGTCTTGCCAGAGTATTTTATCTCAGAATATTTAAGCAAGCACAATTCAGCAGTTGTTCTTAGATAATATCTCCAGGTTAAATCAGTACACACACTGCAAAATAAAATCTCTGTTTATTTCTCCTTTAAGTTGCCAAGTGTACTCACAGCTTTGAGACTTATATTTACCTCCTTCTCCAGCATTCTCCAAATCAGAATATCTCATAATCAAACCAATCATTGTGTTTAGAAAAGTGGGCATATATTCCAAAATATAAAAATCAACTCAAAGTGGATCAGAGATCTAAACCTAAGACCTCAAACTATAAAACTACTATTGGAAAAGACGGGGAAACTCTGGGAGACATTGAGGTAGGCAAAGACTTCTTAAATAAGACCCCCAAAGCACAGGCAATAATCTCAGAAATAGATAAGTGGGATTACATGAGATTCAGAAATTTCTGCACAGCAAAAGACACAGTAATTAGTGTGAATTGACAGCCCTCAGTATGGGAAAATATTTTTATAAACTATGCTTCAGACTGACAGTCAGAATACAAAGGGAACTCAAGTAGCTAACCCAAAAAAATAATCCAATTAAAATATGGGAAAATGAGCTGGTCCCGAAGGTACTTCTTAACACAACAAAAAACATATATAACAAGCCCATAACTAATATCATAGTAAATAGGGAAAAACTGAAATCTTTCCTACTAAACAGTGGAACAAGACCAGGTTGTCCACTTTCTCCTCTTCTTTTTAATGTAATACTCAAATCCTAGCCAATGCAATCTGACAAGAGAATTAAATAAAGGCATTCAAGTAGCAAAGGAAGAATGGCTAAGATTAAAAACAAACAAACAAACAAAAACAATAAGTGCTGGCAGGGATGAGATGATAGGGGAACTCTCCTACACTGCTGGTGGAAATGTAAATTGGTACAGCAACTGTGGAAAACAATATGGAGATTCCTTAAAGATCTACAAATAGGACTACCATATGATCCAGCAATTCCACTCCTGGGTATCTACCCAAAACTCAGGATAATGCTTAGTCAGAAACATCTATGTTTTTTGCAGCATTAATCACAATTGCTAAGACATGAAACTAATCCAAATGTCCACAACAGAAGAATGACCTTAAAAGTTTGGCACATATACCCTATGGAATATTACTTATCCATAAAAAATAAGACCCTGGCTTTTGACAGAAAGTGGATGAATATGGAAGATTTTCTGCTGAGTGAAGCAAGCCAGGGTATGAAGGAGTGACGTTGTATGTTACCACTTAATATATACCTATTGTCTGCACACTATGGCTGAAAGATTACAGGATATAGAAATATAAAAAATGGTTATAGATGGAGACCAACAGTTGGTATAATGGCTATTTCATTGGACTCCCATGTAGCCCACCGAAGTTCAAGTCCCGGACCTGGTGGCTTAAATTCAAGTTGGACGCGTGTGCGTGTGTGCCAAAGATCCTGAGAAGAGAATGGAGGAGAAGGGATTGTGGCGCGGCCATCTCCCCTTGGGGGGTGATTTCTCACTTTCTGTCTCTCTGCCCCTCTCTGTCTCTCTGGTGAGCACATGTGCAATATAGCGAAAACTTCTCAAAAAAAAAAAAGGTTATAGATACCAGATACAATATGGGAAGAGGGTGGGAGAAGGAGAAGAGTATGAAGAAAGATATTAAGGAGAAAAATAGAGAGGCAAGACATTTGTGGGACACAGAAATGGATTATTATCTGTTGATGGTAATGTATATAGTATCCCCAACTGGACTGATGTGGAATGTATTCATGTTGGAGAATTCACTTTACAAGCTAAGGAATGTATAGTTATTGAATGTCTTAAAAATACTTCAAAAAGACTCTTCTTTTTAATATGCCAGATAAAAAATGTAAACTGTCTCTCTACAGGACACTCCATATAAAGATTCTTTAGACATTTTAATATTTCTTAAAGTATGAAGTTTGTCCACCAAAAGTTTCTACAGATAGCATATTTTGACTTTCCAACCAGTGTGTCACTTCTAGGAGGTTTGTTTTTTTTTTAATTAATCTTTTAATTTCTATGTATGTAGTCATACTATTTACAAAAAGACAATTCAATTTCTTCCTTGGCTACTTGAATGCCTTTATTTAATTCTCTTGTCAGATTGCATTGGCTAGGATTTGAGTATTACATTAAAAAGAAGAGGAGAAAGTGGACAACCTGGTCTTGTTCCACTGTTTAGTAGGAAAGATTTCAGTTTTTCCCTATTTACTATGATATTAGTTATGGGCTTGTTATATATGTTTTTTGTTGTGTTAAGAAGTACCTTCTCGACCAGCTCATTTTCCCATATTTTAATTGGATTATTTTTTTGGGTTAGCTACTTGAGTTCCCTTTGTATTCTGACTGTCAGTCTGAAGCATAGTTTATAAAAATATTTTCCCATACTGAGGGCTGTCAATTCACACTAATTACTGTGTCTTTTGCTGTGCAGAAATTTCTGAATCTCATGTAATCCCACTTATCTATTTCTGTCTGTCGGTCTCGTGTGAGGAAAAACCCCTCCAAAAAAAAAAAAAAAAGAATAGTACCTTCTACATATATTTTGTTAAGAGACTTAATCACGAAAAGATGTTTTACCTTACCAAATGCTTTTTCTGTATCAGTTGATATGATCATATGGTTTTAATCTCTCCTACTAATGTGATATATTACACTTAATATTTTGCATATATTAAACCATCTTTTCATCCCTTAGATAAAGCCTACGTGGTCATAGTGTATAATTCTTGTAATGTGCTGTTGGATTTAATATGCTAGTATTTTGATGAGAATTTTTGCATTTAGATTCATCAAGGATATTGGTCTGTAGTTTTCTGCTGTAGTTATGTCTTTGCTTTTAATATCAAGATGATGGTTGCCTCATAAAATGAGCTTAGGAGATTCCTTTCATTTGGATCTTTAGAAGTAGTTTGAGGAGAATTGGCATTAGTTCTTCTTTAAAGGTTTTATAGAATTCATCAGAGAAGCCATCTGGGCCTGCACTTTTCCTTATTAAGAGAGTATATATTACTCATTCAATCTCATTACTTGTTATTGGTCTATTCAGGCTATCTGTTCTTCCTGATTCAATCTAGGTATGTGTCAGGAAATTTGTCCTTCTCTTCTAAGTCTTCCAGTTTGTCGACATATTGTCACATAGTATCCCCTAAAGATCTATTGTATTTCTGTGATATCTATTGTAATATTGCTTTTTTTACTTCTGATTTTATTTATCAGAGTCCTTTCTTTTTTCTTGTGAGGACTCATTGCCCAGTGCTCCTTCTTAGCACTGTTTTTGCTGTATCCCACAGATTTTGGAGAGTTTCATTATCATTTGGTTACAGTTGGTGAAATATTCTGTAAGAATCTCATTTGGTTTATGGAATCATTAGTTCTTCTCCCTCTTCACTTTTTGTCTAGATAACCTGTACAGTGGTCAGGTATTGAAATCCTCAATTAGTGTGCTGCGCTGTCTCCCTCTTTAAGTCTGCCAGTCTTTGTTTTATGTATTTGGATGCATCAATGTTGCACACATAAATATTTATAATTATTATATATTCTTGGTGAATTAATTCTTTTAATACTATATAGTAACTTTGTCTCTTTTCCCGATTTTAGCTTGAAATCTGTCTTGTTGGATATCAGTATTATTACTTCAGCTTTTTAAAATTTCCATATGTATGAAATGACTTTTTACATTTCAGCCTTTCACTCTCAATCTCTGTATGTCTTTAGAAATAATGTGTTTCTTGTAAACCACATCTAGAGCAGGGGTCCTCAACTCCTAATACTGGTTCATGGCTTGTAGGAACCAGGCTGTACAACAGAAGTGACCTATGGGTGAGTGAGCAAAACTTCATCTGTACTTACAGCACTCCCCATAGCTATCATTGCTGAGCTCTGCCTCCTGTTATATCAACACCAGCACTAGATTCTTATGGGATTACAAATCCTATTGTGAACTGTGCCTAGGAGGAATCTACATTGGGCACTCGTTATGAGACTCTAATGCCTGATGATCTAAGGTGGAGCTAAGGCAGTGATGCTAGCACTGGTGAGTAGCTGAAAATACCGAGATACCACCTAACCCTAGTCAGAATGGTTAAGATATAAAAAATAAAGAATGATAAGTTTTGGCGAGGGTGTGATAAAAAAGGGAACTCTCCGGTACTTTTGGTAAAAATGTAAATTAGTACAGCCACTATGGGAAACAATATGAAGGTTCCTCAAAAGTCTACAAATAGAACTACCATTTGATCCAGTAATACCACTTCTGGGTATCTACCAGAAGGACAGGAGAATGTTCAGTTGAAAAGCGTTTGCAAATCAATGTTTATTGCAACATTATTCACAATAGCTGAGACATGGAATCAACCTAAATGTCCACAAAGAGATGAATGAAAGATTTTTTGCCGAGACTTCTCCCTTCAGATTCTTTTCTAGTGAGTAGGGCTATCACTGTCTCCTTCTCTCCATTTCTTTCTGTCACTTTCTGTCTCGCTGTGACTTTTATTCTTAATTTATTTATTACCTTTTTAATTTTTTTCTCTTTTTATTTTATTTTTTCTTCTTCTGTCCTCTTCTCTAATTCTTTTTCTTTATCTTTATTCATTGGCTGCTCAGCCTCTATGTACTGAGTGTCTAAACAGGTCCAAGTGAACAGCTTCCAAACATCTGAATATGATTAGGGTCATAATATCCCTCTATTCCCACTGAATTTAATGCACAAAGAGTGAAAACGAAACAGAAGAGAGATTGCAGATCACCTCTTTCTTCACACCTCTCAACACTCAGCTTGAACTTCAAGAGTTAGGAAGAAACACATCATCCATCAGATGACTAGAAATCACCACAGGATCACAAGAAATATGGGAAAGCAAGAAAATTCCTCTCCTCCAAGGGAAAATAATATCTCCTCTTCATCCTCAGACAGTACAATGAAACTCATGGAAATATCTGATAAAGAATTTAGAATATTCATAGTGACAAAGCTAACAAAGATGGAAGAGAAGAGAGACAATGTATTACAGAAGAGACAGGAGAAAGGAGCTGACAAGTTCCAGGACGTGAGGAAATTCTTGCAAGATCTAAAAGAGGAAATGCACACTTTAAAAGATAATCAAATGTATCTGTTAGAGATGAAGGCTATAATACAGGAAGTCAAAATCTTCCTTGAAAGTATTTAAAACAGACTAGATCATACAGAAAATCGAATCTCAGATATAGAATATAGAATCACTGGCCTAGAAATATCCACCACAAAGACTGATAAAATTGCCAAAAAGAAAACTTTCCAAGCCTAGAGAGACATTCAAAGATCTAGTCCCAAGAAATACAAAGGATCCCCAAATAGAATCAACCCAAGAAGATCTTCTCTAAGACATATTATAGACAGATTGACCAAAACCACAAAGACAAGATACTAAGATTGGCAAGAGAGGAATGTCAAGTTATGTAAAAAGGATATCCCATCAGACTAACAGTGGACATCTCATCAGATATGATGTGAGTGAGGGAATAATGGAGAAATATACTCAAAATGTTAACGGAAAAGCAATTTCAACCAAGAATACTGTACCTGGCAAGATTATCCTTCATAAAGGAAGAAAAGACAAGAACATTCTTAGATACACAAAATCTGAAAGAATTTACCAACACCAGACCATATCTCCAAGAAGTTCTTAAGGGAGTGTTATACCAGGAAAATGAAATACAGACACACAGAAATGAGAGTCCAAAAACTAAAAAAGTGGCCAACTTAATTGTAGGGACAAGTCTGGAGTTGAATATTATATCCCAGAATTTAATCAGGTAGATCAAACCACAACATAAGATAGATTAAGTACATGAGACTAAACTGGTAAAATAGAATTTTATGACTTTTGATTAAGACTTTACTGATTTTCTTCTAAGCTTTATTTTCCAGTTTTAAGGACTTATGTCCTGTTTTGAGCTGCCAATAGGTTCACGTACCTACTATTCAAACAGAATCCTAATCTGTTTCCTGGCTTTAAGTTTTAAGCAAAATTCTTTAGCATTTCTTTGATTTATTAAAGCTAAAACTGCTTTTCTTGAAATTAAAATATATTTCAAAATACCTATTTAATGATCATAGTAAGCTATAAAGCATCAGCTAGGTGCTACATTATAGTATACTCATTTTACTTAGAGTTTCATGCTTACAGACATGCATTCAGAGATATGTATATACCAGCTGAACTTGCTATTGAAAGTATTTAGATTGATTAAGATATTTTGTGGCTCAATAAAATGTGGGGGGAAATAAAGAAATGGAAAACAACTGGAGACACCTGAGATAGTGTATTACCCAGCTGCTGTGTGCACTACACCTGCCTTTCTATCCAACTTTCTCCAGTGTATTGCCCATGGCTTACTGGAGACACCAGAGTCAAAGATGTCGGGGAGATTTCACCTTCCCCTCAACCCAAGGTAGCCAATGATAGACTTATAGGGAGGTCCAAGAGCCCAGTTCCCTTGCCTTAAGATATCTGCAAGCCAATGGCAGTCTTTACCTAAGATCACATCCCTGCTTAACTCCTTCCCATTACCTATACTGCTTCTCTTACTTTCTTACAAGTTTTCCTAAAGACAAAACCGTCAAAAAACTGTGGATACCTCTGTCCCTACCTCAGGTTTTGCTTTTTAGGAAATGTCACTCAGATACATCCTGTTAATTCTGTTAACTGCCCAATGACTCACTCAATGTCCCACTTTTATTCATCTTAGGTGGAGTCTGTTTATGTTGTTCTCAACCACAGGATTCCAACTAGTACTCTGAGAACCCAAAAACTGGAAAGACAGGGAAAAGTGCTTCATGGTGCCAACCCCACCTAGTTCACATAGAGTGGAGAAGGAGGTTGTGCTGGGGAAAGTAGGGGGAAAAATTATCATGACAGTCTAATTTACTAGTAGTTATTTTTTGAGAGTCTTAAATTTCTCACTATCAATAGTTTGTCTAACCTAAGGGAGTTATAATCAGGTGCTGGTCATATTTATATCTTCCATAGCAGGTAGCATGAGGCCTTGTACAAAGCAGATGCTCAATAAATATGACTGATCAATTACACAGAGGTACATTCCCCATAGTGATTACTATCTATCAAAAAGACCACACAGAAACAGACAATATCTAAAAGAAAAAGAAACAAAATAAAAGACTTAAAGTGACTTTATTAAATGGGTCATGTTAATCACAACTAACCTTTGCATGGTAAATTACGGTTTACAAAAAAATTCTGCATACATTTTACTTATTCAATACAACAACAATACAAGGTGAGGGTTTTTTTCTGATATTTATTTATTTATCTCTTTATTTGCTGTCATTTTCAAGTTACTGGGTCCAGGATTTAAACCACAGTCAGCCATGTGGGAATCTAGCACCTTAACCACCATGCCACCTGTTGGCCCCATGAGGTAAACTTTAAGAGCCCCAGTTAGAGATGAATCTCACAGAAGTAGAAACTTGTCCAAAAATGGCCTACCTAGTAAGTGTTTGACAAGAATATCTGATTCATATTTTCTATTTCTTTTACTACTAAATATGATCTCCTTGGTAAAAGAAGTCACTTCCCACCCACCCTATCCCCAACTTGGCCTTGTGTTTATCCAGATAGGATTATGTCTCAGTGCTCTTGGCACTAGAGATTGAAGAGGGTGACTGGACTATAGTCATGAGAAAGTGTGTGCTCTGTAGCCCACCAGTTCTTCAAAAAAAGAAATTAATAGTGGCATAAAGTAAAACCAGAGGATGCCTAAATGACCTGTGAAAGACAGCAGGGAATGAAGCCGAACAAAGATATATAAAAAAATAAAGAAAACCCACCCTACTCAGAGCTCTCAGAGTTAGGATTTATTGCTACTTTCTTCTAATTCCTGGCATCTACTGTTTCAGCTGCTGAGCACTTTGAGAGTCTTCCCCAAGAATAAAGAAAAGCCAATCCAATTTCTCTTCAATTATGCAGTTTCAGTCACATCCTTTAAGATAGAATTTATCAGGGTGGTATGTAGCCACTTCTGAACAAGAACCAAAACTTTTCCTTCAAACATTAGGAAAACATTTCTCACCCAGGGAGAGAGCCTTCCTTGCTTGTTCTCAATGCCAAAAGGCAGAAAGTGAGAATAGGTCATCTGTCTCAAATCTACAGGTGTCATATGGGCCTCATGTCTGGTCTTTTAGGGCCAAGAAAACACTGAAATTCATCTCAATATCTCTTGAAAATTCCTCTGCAAATCTGTTTGAAATTGTCTGCTGGCTAGCACTTTCACATTCACACTGATGGTGTCTGATTTTCCATTCTTTCCTTTAATAACATTTTTCTACCTGGGGCCATCAATTTCAAGCTATTTTGCTCCAGGGATGTTAGCCTTCATACCAGTTGGGAAAATAGGAACATCTTCCTTAGGCCTCAGGCTTCCCTGCCTGCCTGCTTCCCCTAAGGCCCAATGGGAGTCATCGTGATCGTGCCTGGCTTGTCCACAACTTTAAACAGTAGAGTCTTCCAAGTAGTATCCAACACACACCAAAGGCAAAATCATCTGCCCTGATACATTTTTCCTTTGTCCAAGAATTTTAAAAAGTCTTGCCAAGAAGGAAAAACTAAAATCTCACACCCATAAAAAAAAAAAAATTGTTTGGTTGGTCAATATCATTACAGCCAGGATGAACTCAGGCACCCATTTGCCTACATTCTTATTTAGAGTTTGGAGAGGTTAATAGATACACCCACATAATCCAAGGATTCAGCAATCAAAGGTGGAGTTTCTTCTCTGCACTCCTTTTAGCATGGTTGTTTTAAAATAACTTTTTCTTTGAAAGAACTTATACATTTTTTTCTTAAATCAAATCAGTTATCCTGGTGCTCATTGCCCTTTTTGTCTTCATGTTTCCTATTGAAAAAGTCAATATTTGTTTTTTTAAAGAATTACTTGTTTAATTTTATTTACTTATTCATTTATTTTTATTTGACCAGAGAAAGACAGACACACAGAGAGAAGGAAAGTGAGAAAGCAAGCCAGGACTCGAACCATGGTCGACCACGTGGGAGTGTCCAGTGCCTTAACCACCAAGATGTGGACGTACTGTGCTCTTCGATAGAAAGAATCAAGATAATAAAAATAATTTACATATTTAATGCAATTCTGATCCAATTACCTGAGACATTTTCCACATAAACAGAAAAAAAATTATAAACTTTCTCTGGGAAAAAGAAAGACTAAATGTTGCCAAAGCAATACTGTATTAAAATAATAAACTTGGCAGCATCTTACTACCTGACCCTAAAGTATACTATAAAGGAATGATAATTAAAACAGCATGACACTGGCACAAAAATAGATCATAGACCAACAGAACAGGATAGAGAATCCAGAAATAAACTCCAATTCATACAGCCAACTGATCTTTGACAAAGGGTATAAGACAATGCAGTAGAAAAAGAAAGCCTCTTTGGCAAATGGTGTTGGAAGAATTGGATAACCATCTGCAGAAAATTAAAAATAAAATAAAATAAATCATTAACTAGAATTAATTCAAAAATGGGTCAAAGACTTAAATGCAAATCCTCTAACCACAAAACTACTGGTAGAAAATACAGGGGAAAATCTGAGCACATCGGAGTAGGCAAAGATTTCTTAAATTATACCCCTAATGCACAAACAAACAAAAAAAAACCTAAAATAGACAAGTGGGATTATATCAACCTCAGATGATTCTCACAGCAAAGAAACTATAACTAAAGTGAAAATACAACTCCCAGAATGTCAGAAAATATTTTCAAATTATTCCCTAGAAAAGTGATTGAAATTTTTGCATACAAAGGAAACTCAAGTGGCCTCTCCATTTAAAAAAAAAGAAAGAAAGAATCCAGTTTCAAAATGGGCAAATGAATTGAACAGACACCTTTCCGATGAAGACTTACAAATGACCAAGAGTCATGAAAAAATGTTCAAAGTCTCTAGTCATAAGAGAAATGTAAATTAGAACTACAATTAGAAATAACACACACACACACACACACATATATATATACTATAATAAGATATCATTTAACCCCAGTTAGAATGGCTAATATCAAAAAAATAAAGAACATCAAGTGTTGACAAGGCTGTGGAATATAAATTAGCCCAACCATTGTGGAAAACAATATGGAGATTTCTCAAAATCTTACAAAGAGAACTTCCATATGACCCAGCAATGCCACTTCTTGGTATCTACGCAAAGGGTAAGAAAACACTCAATCAGAAAGACATCTGCATGCTTATGTTTACAGCATTATTTATAATTGCTAAAACATGGAAAACTAACTTAACTGTCCAGAAACGAATGATTGAATTTTAAAACTGTGGCATATATATACTATGGAACATCACATAGCTGCAAGAAGCAATGAGCGCCTATCATTTGATTCAAAATGGTTGAATATAGAAAAATTAATGTTGAGTGAAGTTAGACCAACTTTTAAAAATACACATTGTATATCCCCACTCAATTTGTGCTGAGTATCTGCACTCTATGGCAACAGTTGAGAGATCTGAAGATATGATGGTGGAGAGGATTGGCGTGAGGGCTAGTGACAGTAAAGGGGGAAAGTGTTTGGTAGAAAGTGGGTGGTAAACGGTGGGTGCAAAAGAAAAAATCACAAATGATAAACTTTTGCTTACAAGAGAAAACAAATCAAAACCTTTTTTTTGTATTGTCTGAAATACTTCACAATAATATGTACCTGCTAATTTATATGTCATCAAAGATCATCTTGCCTAAAAGAAAGTTCTGACTACTATGCAAAATGTTAACAATCTTTTGTGAAACTGTAGTTTATAATTAATTTGTATCTGTAAGTTATTATTGTTACAATCACCCATATTTTTGATATTATGTGAAATTGTACCTGGAATTTATTTTGCTAATGTTTTCTAAATGAGCTGAATAAAGTTTTGGATGGGGAGAAAAAAGAAAGAGTGTATACATTTTTCTTAAATCAAACCATTTATCCTGGTACTAGATTTAAAAGACAGGGGCACTTCATCACCATTTTTGTCTTTTTTAACATCTAACACTCATTCATTTCATGGAGAGAGGGTATGAGGATGAAGAAAATGAGTCTTACCAGGAAACAATACTCAAAGCAGGACAATTCAGATGGAAGACATATTTCTGAGGGATAATTCACTAATATGTGGTGTTTGAGAAACTACAAAGGCTAGTGTAATAACTTAAAGACAATGACAAATGAGTTCTTAACATCTGAGTATCAGAAAAGTCAGAGGAGGAAGCAATGATCAGAATCAAGAACGAGAGAGAGTATGCCTTGTAGAAATATATATATATACTTTAAAGTGACTTTTGGTGGAGGGACACAGCCAGTTTCCACAGGGAAGGAACAAGAGGAAAGTATCCCTGATCTTAGTATCTTCTCATCCCACAAATTTCTGCAAATTGTTCCTTTTGATTAAACCTAAAAGAAAGCCTGAGGACTTGGAGTACTCTTTGAGGTAGTCCATATCAGTCACCCTTTTAGAATCAATAATTTTGGTAGGTTCTTATGATCTTTCAAAAAGATAATAACAAGAACAACATATGGCATTCATGGTATGTGCCAGGCTCTCATATTTTGTTTTCTTTAATCCCTCTACCACCATCTATTGTGAGGATTTTTGTTTGTTTTTTGTTTGCTTGTTTGTTTTTGTTTTTAAGAGAGCATCTTGTTGTGTCACAATCCTCCTGCCTCAGCCCTCTGAGTTACCATAATTACAGGCACATGTCACTGTGCCTGACCTCTAGTTGGACTGAGAAATGAACCTGCACATCCTGTGTGGTCCCAGCCTGCAGAACAAAGCATCTTAGCAGCTTATACCACTATGGCAATGCCTACGGTGGGTGCCTCATCTTTGTCTTATAGACAGGGAGAGTGAGGCTCAGAAACTTTTAGTAACATTGCCAATGTGGTCATAGAGCTAGTAAGTGCCCCCATCCTGATTTAAGCTCCATTCTGATTGCCACCAAAGTTCTTGTGGTCCAAGTGAGTTCCACTGCATACAAAGTGCCCATCATTGTGTTTAGTCCATCATGAGATTCAGTAAATAGTAGCTACACATGAGATATCACTAATGATAACAAAAGAGCTGCCTTTAATTTCACAATGACTATGTGCTCTGAACTATGTACTGTGCCCTTTTATAAACATCATCTCAGTTCATCTTCATAGCCACCAGTAGATATTCTAAGAAAGAAAATTTCCTTTATCCTTGAGGAGATGCACAAACTTCAATCAAGGCCTATATGGTGGTGATGAGAATATATCTCTTGATTCTCCTTTTGTAGAGTGTCATTGACTAATAGCCTCAGGGGATATAGTTGTCACTGCTTTGTTCCTAGGTCATGCTTTTCACCAGCTACTCCCAGCCAGTGAATAAATACAACAGGAACACCAGTCAGGCTTTTTCCTTTGGTAAGCATTTTTGGCTCAAGGATTCTAAACTGAAATTGCCAAATTTTTCTTAGAACTGGACTTCGGTCTAAGATGTTTCCATCCAAGCATTTTTTCTTCCTTTTTTTCCTTCACTTACTGTCAGATCTGATGTGAGTCTGATGTTTCTCCAAGATTTTCCCAGACCCCTCCTCATTTTTCCTCACAGAAATTTCCCCTAAATATTTCTTATAAGCTTGGGGGACCATGTTGTACAGTGATAGCACACATGGAAAAAAGGGTCCTCGGTTCACATCTCAGGATGACCCCAACCACACCAAGCATACCTGTGCCCATAATGCAGTCCAGCTGAGAATGGGGGTAGATCCCAGAGTGAAGAGCCCGTTAGGAGTGTGTCTTCCTTTCTTGTTTTGTTTTTCTGTGTTATGGGGGGAAAAAGGAATACATACTCTTTTTTTAAATGTTCTTTTAAGTTTAATCTTGTGCCATTGTCTACTTCTTGGAACACCTACTTCTGGGCAGACACCACTAACAGACCATAGCAATCTCACTGAAATTGACATCTTAAATATAGTTTTATTAACAATTAGGAAGTATCTGCTATTTACCAAGTTCCTATAAAAAAGTAAAAGCATAAGTCAATCAAGAACCTATCCTCCAGTCACTTACAACCTAGCAACACATTTTTGATGTACAACGATTCACTGATGTCTGGTTACCTCATGTGCCAGAAGGAGAGACCATGCTGGGAGGTCAGACTCCATCCTTCTATGTTTTATGCTATTATCAGTGGGAATTCCATGCATGTTCCCTGGCAATGTGTTTCTTTAAAAATTTGTTCTAAATCCAACATCAAACTGTGGTTTTTTTTGAATCCTAAGTGGAAATGGCTTGGCAGAAAGAAAAAAATGAACCAGCTGTCTTTGTCCAACTGTTTAAATTATGTATTTTCCAAGCATCCCATTCTTTCCATTATTTTTTTTTCAACAAAGACCCCACTCCTTCCTACAAAATATGTTTGCACTCAGGAAATCATCCTCTCTGCTGAGGTAGATGAAGGTAGAAATTCAGTCTTCGGTCTAGAGCATTCCTTTTATTTATATAACAGATTATTGTCATTCCCCATTCAATGAAAACAAGAAGAAACTTCCCGCCATTTTCTTATGTAGATATTTGACCTGCTTTCTTTTCTTTCCTCATGATGAGCATTGGGGTGCATGTGACATACATAAGGGTACAGAGACACACACGCAAAGAGAGATAATTCTAGTTGCCTTTATTACCAGGTCTGAAACATATCTTCTGCAAATTAAAGGATGAAGAAATGGAAGACAGTCTTGATTTTTTTTTCAGCATCTCCTTACTTGAGGGCAGTTACAAGCTTTTTTGTTTTAAAAAAAGATTCAAAGTCCTAAAAAATAATACCCATTTCTTTTTTCATTTGCTATAGGGCATGTGCATTCACCAGAGAGAAAACAGAGGTAGAGACAGGGAAAGTGAGAAAGCACTATTGAGAGAAAAAGAGATGGTCACATGACAGTCACTTCTCCTCCATTCTCCTCTCAATATTTTGAACATGCACATACACTCACCCAGCATGCTTTCTAAACCACCAGGTCCAGGACTTGAACCACGCAATCAGTCATACTGGATCCAGTCACCTTAATCTCCATGATGCTGTCTGGTTAAGCAACCACCTTTCTAACATAGATGGAGTCTACAGCAACTAACTAATCATCCTGGAGATAGAATGAAGAGTAAAGAGATAGATCTTTTTAATAACTTCCAGTTATCCTAAGTTAGTCAACTGAGTGATTTGAGTGATTTCTCCCCTTTGGCATGCTATGGGAAAATAAACGACAACAAAAAGTCTTCTCAAGTTATTAGCTGAAGAGAACAGAAAACCTTCATATCTTTAAGATGGCTTGAGAGCCAGCAGGTGTCATGGTGGTTAGGGTGCTGCTGGACTCCCACATGGCCAATCGTGGTTTGAGTCCCTGACCTGGCAGTTTGCTTTCTCACTTTCCCTTTCTCTCTGGCCAAATTAAAAATAATAATAATAATAACAACGACAAATAGAATTAAATAAATAAATAGATAAATATTTGTTTAAAAAAAAAGTTTAAAAAGAAATGGCTTTCCAACTGGGGGATGCCTCTGCATGTGCTGCTCAACCTGTAACATCTAAGCAAAGGTTATAGAGAGAGTCACTGCTTTCCAATAGATCTCTAAATAATACGGCCAGATGTCTTCAGTTATGCTTATGGCATCTAGCTGACTCTAAGAATCCCAGCATGAAATCTTACTTACCCAGAACTCAATAAAACAACAGTTGTCAGCCATATCTCCTTCATTGTTACAAGCGATATCTCACCAAGCTTGATCAGAAGGGCCCTCCATCCGTGGCCTGGTAGAAAGACCCTGAAGAAATCATTGAGGACATTGATTCAGCAGAAAGGCAGAATCCTTTCTACCTTATATTTTAGACACTTTAATATACCAAATATAATATACACTCATATGCCAAAAAAAAAATTATTTCATCCAGGAAAGAGAAAGACAGAGAGTGTCAGGCATCCTTAACAGGGTCTTCATGTGATGATCCTACTGTGGGCTCAGTCAGTCTGGCCAGAGTGCACAGAGAGGTGTCTGGATACAAACCCAATACCAGCATCACAAAGCATTGTGTAATCACTGACCCAGACCCCATGGTTTTCCTAAATACAATGCTCGACAGAAAGTAGAAGTCAATAACAGAATGTCTTAGGCTCAATAAAAGGAGTAAAATAGCCACCTCTGGTCCATTTTGTACACTTTGTTAGGACTCGTGAAAAGCACATCTTTTTATGGAACCTTGTGCCACTTCTCCATGGTCTTGATAAGTTTCACAGTCTTAGTGTGCAATTTAGTCTCAATTTTTTGTTGCTGTTATTGTTAAGGTTTTTGCCATAAGGCACATGCGCTCGCTGGAGACAGAGAGCAAACGTGAGAAATCATCCCCCAGGGGGATGGCCACACCACAATTCCTTTTTCTCCTGTCTCCTCCTAGAACTCTGAGCATACACACATATGTGCCCAGCCTGATTTGCAAGCCATCAGGTCTGAGATCCAAATCACCATTGGCTATATGGGAGCCCAGCGCTTACGCCACCTACTGGCCCCAGTCTCATTATTTCTTTTCTTAATGTGGTATTCTTACCTTCCATTAATGTAGCTCAATGAAAGTAAAAATCATCATACTTCCTCCATGCCTCTAAACCATTCCACCCAATAAAATGCACAATGGTTTGCACTAAGTAAAGAAGACCAATACATAGATAATGAAAATTAGATGCTCCAGGAAAATAAATCAATTACTGTATTTTTACCTTCAGGTATATTTTAAACGTCTAGACAACTGATTGATGACCAAATTGTTTTAAAAGAAAAATTTCAAACATTCATTAAATTATTTTATATTTAAAAAAAGTGTGCCTTTAAATTTCTCAAACCAGAAGTATCAATGTGGCCACAGAATTGTCAACTAATTACTATTACTTTGGAAACATTTACAGTCTTTTTTATTAGTAGTATTTCTTGCCTTTTTTCAGTTCATTTTCCTTCATTAAGCATTCCTGACTGGTTCCCTTTATGGATTCAGTAAAAACGCTGTGCAGGGGCCAGATGATGGTGCAGCTGTAATGTGGCTGGACCCACTGGGAGAGGCCTCCAGTTTTCCTCCTAGGCTCTCCCTGAAAACACATGGGGTGTGCACACTAGCCCATGATATAGGCTTGCTGATGCTGGGGGTGGTAGCAGCATGGAGACCCTGTTGGAGATGCTTTTCTTTCTGTGTGTGTGTACATGCATGCATATGAAAGAAAGAAATAATTAAACTAAAAGAAAAAAGAAAGAACTTGTGCATCTCCTGCTGCCTGTGAGATAGATGAGTGGAGGAAAATTCTAGTTGACCAAGAAGAAGACAGGAATCTAATAAGAAATAGTTGAGCTTCAAAAGTCATTTCCCGAAATTATGTAGAATGGCATTTCAAGGTGGCTAAATCAGAAAGGGACCGAGATTACAGTCAAAATGTTAAATTCAAAGGCTGGGGACCAGCAGTTAGCATGATGGCTATGTCGCTGGACTCATATGTAGTCAACCACAGTTCGCGACCCAGACCTGGTGGCTTAAAATACACTGGGCGCGTGTGTGTGCATGCCCAAGATCCCAAGAGGAGAATGGAGAAGGGATTGCGGCGTGGTCATCACCCTGGGGGAGGGGGGGATTTCTTGCTTTCTGTCTCTCTCTGTCTGGCGAGCGCATGTGTCTTATAGCAAAAACAAAATAAAACAAAACAAAAAAGAAAAAAAAGGAAAAAGAAAAACAAAACAAAAAAAAGTTCAAAGACTGTGGCCATACTGATAAAAATTTAAGGAGCCATCTGGGAAGCAATTTTTACTCCAGAAGCAGCAGTCACCAGTCTACACATTTTGTTTCATGTCCAGAATATTTGGAGAGTGGTGATAATCAGAAAGGTAGCAGGACAGCAAGAAGTTGCTTAAGAAAATTTTGCTGGGCCAACTGCTTTTCTTTTCCTTATGTGTTCCTTTGATTAAGCAGGAAGCCATAGTTCTTATTCAAGGTAAATACAGCAGGGTCCATTTTCACCTGAGAAGAATTGCACTCTATAACTTAGTCACCACATGTTTTTCCTGGCACATTTGGTGTTACCAATGGCCTAGAACATTGAAAATGTTTCAGTCTCTCAGAAAAAATCATAAGAAGTAACATCAGCAACTAGCACTAAAGAGAGTTTTTAGCATTTATTACAGTTATTTCAGTAATTAGTATGGTTCAGAGCACCTCAGTCTGTTATTGAGCATAGACCAACAAAGAAGTGGTTTCCACAATTCATAGATTTATTCCCTGCCTCATCTTACTTAGTCTCCAGAGGCTGAGCACAGGGCTTAGAGCTCAAGAGCTATATTTGAAGCAGACCTGCCACTTATGACTTTGTCATTTGAGCAAATTTCTTAGTCTCTGTAAGCACAAATTCTTCCGCCTATATAAAACTGGATTTGTCACATGTGCTCCCAGAGAGAGACCAAGAGATAGAAAGAGAAAGAGGAAGGAAGTATTTTCCTAGTGGACATGGTCATGCCACAATCCCCTCTCCAGTTCTCCATTCTGTCAGGATTTAGACACACACACCCACCATACACTGTAAGGGCCAGATTTGAACTGTGCTGAGGACCACATGAGATCTGGCTCCCTAGATCAGTAGGCCACTAGAACATCTGAAGTCAGAAAATTGTATCAGCCTTTCTTAGACAAAAGGATTATTGTGAGAGTCAAAAAGGGAAATGAGTATGAAAGAATCTTATAAATTATAAAGCCTATGCAAGGGATTGTGTTGAATGAATTAACTGTCTGTAGGGCTACTCTCATGATTCTTGCCTGGGTTCCACTGGCTATATGGTAGCTGGGTGGTCCTGACCTGACAATCATCCAGTCCTCAGGCAGACATTTTGTTGCCTGAATCCAGCACTGGAAAGAGTATGAATAAACTGAAATCAAATCAAATCTCTGCTCTCTTTGTTCCTAAGAGATCTCCTGGTCATTAGCATTCTAGCGTTGGTCTCAAAGATACAAACTGAAAGAAAAATCATAATTGAATTTGTTCAGATTCTTAAACTATAGGGAAATGTCTGTTTCATTTAATCTATTAAATTATTTTGCAGTCCCCATGTTAAATAATACCATAAAGGTTTATGTATTTCATAAGAATGTACATAAATATTAAAGTTTTTTGCTAAAGTTCCAGAAGACTGTTGTGAAAAAATATTCCTTTACTCCTTAGATGTCAGTAAAGGTATTTTATTCTTTCTACTAAATCATTTCAAATTATGTTTTATGCCAGTGGTGTAAATTATATATATTGCTAGTCAATAGCTAGACTGCAAGGGCATTCTTCCAGATTCTCATTTTTACATAAATGGTTTTAAAACACGTTCTCTTTATTACACCCCAATCTCAGACTGGCCCAGCAAAACACACATGATTCAATATAATGCAAATAATATTATGTTGAGAAAAAGTTACCAAGGAGTCAGATGATGCTATAAAGACTTACTATAAAATCCATATGCTTGCTGTGAAAATATTCCAAATAAGCACTAGAAACTGACAGTTTAATGTGGTAATGAAAAGGTCAGATCAAGAAGCAGGAAGACTTGTGAAACCGAAGCATATGCAAAAGAAATAGCTAAAAGTATCATGATTTCTGCAAAGAATTCTATATATCATGAAGTCCAAATTTATGAACTTAAACTTAACTCTATTCATAACCGGGACAAAATATTCTTATTTAAAACATCAGAAAGACAGAGTAATAAAGATATTATATGTTTTCACTAATCCGAGTCAATGGACATTTTAGCCACAAAATACCATCCTTAGAATTAAACAATATGAACACTTGGATTTTAAATCTGCCCACATACCAAAATTGTACATGTCCATCTGCCACTTAATTCCACTAATCTGATGCGAAATCTCTGTGTGCATGATACTTGAATGTGTTTTCTATACAGTTTGCTACTGACTTTTCAGGAACAATATTTCAAATACAGTTATTGATTTACATATTCCCATGCTATTTTTCAGGGAGATCCTCTTAAATAATTTTAAATTAGTTACGCATAGCTTCAAATGTGCATCTTTTTAAAGAAGACTTTGCCAAGGTCCTATTATTAGGCATGTGTCATTTAACGATAAGAACACATTTTGAGAAATGCATGTTAACTGATTTTGTTGTTGTGCGAACTTGATAGAGTGTACTTACACAAACATAGATGGCATAGGCTGCTGCACACCTAGGCTATATGCTATAGTCTATATACTCTTTATGGAACCACCAGTGTATAATATATGCTGTCCATCATTAGCTAAAACATCATTATGTAGTAAATGACTCTAATTTACATGTATGGTCTATTACAACTTCATACTTACGTTGTATCAAGTTTCCATATTCCAAACGGAGAAATCAAAGGAGAAAGGGAAGAACTTCAACTTAGAATGTTCAATGATTGAGACCAGCAAGAGAACTCATTTTCTGAATTCCTTTTTCTATAATAGTATTCTGGAGCTGTCTCAGAGGACATTGCTCTAGGCATGATCAAAATTCTGATAAAAAACTGATTTTTAAAAACAAGAAACTGACTGCTAGAACTCCCTCTAATTGGCATGAGTGAAATCGAAAACCAATAGGATTAACTAACCATGACTTAGGCTCCATGACAATTCTAACAAGTTCTTCCTCAGCTGAGAATCTTTCAGATGGCAATATATCTTTCAAATCATTCAAGAGATCACAGCAAATTAAACTATGCAAAAACAACTTTCATGTGGTTTCAAGAACTGTATTGTACCTGACAATTCTGCATGACAATAAAGCTTTGAAATTCAAACACTGAACGATTCAGCAGAAAAAAAAAAAAAAAAGCATGAACATGTCTCTCAATCCAACATAAATCAAAATAAACAATAATGGAGTCTTAAGACACTTACAAACCGCCCTGGCAAATCAATAAATTACAGTGTAAAATCCTTGGAAAGAAGCTCTCTTCTTGTAATTGGGCAAAGAACCCCAAGTAGCAACAGGTCTTTCTGTCCCTCTACTGGTTTTCCCACCAGGAGATACTGCCTCACGCATGATATCCAATGGAAAGTTTCAGCCAACCATCAACCTCCTCTTAATAAGTCTCAACGAAGCATTTAATTAGACATTTTCCATATTGAGAAAAAGCACAACAAAACTGAAAAACCACAGAAATCGTAGACAAAAGGTAGAATGTTCCAGCATTTCTCTACCACAGAATGAGTACTTGCAACAAAAACAAAAGCTAATTTTGAGTATTCTTTGGTTTGTAGCCATTGCTAAAGAACCCTATATTTTAATTCATAAGTTATTTATTAATTCATACAACAATGCACAGGAATTGGCACTTTTTAAATCCAAATTTGAGAGATTGTTGTTGTCTAAAAATTATCCCATAAAATAATAATTTTAAAAAGATATAAATAATATCTTGACAAAGGGTACAAGACAATACAGTGGAAAAAAGAAAGTCTTCTCAGCACATAATGCTGGAAGAACTGGATATCCACTTGCAGAAAAAAACTGGATGCCTCCTCTCACCATTAACCAGAATCAATGCAAATGGATCAAAGATTTAAATATAAACCTCAAAATATAAAACTACTGGTAGAAAACTTATGAGAAACTCATGAAGACATTGGAGTAGGTAAGTACTTCTTAAATAAGATCCCTAAAGCACAGGAAATAATTCCAAAAATAGACAAGAGGGTTATATCAAGTTAAAAAGCTTCTACACAGCGAAGGGAACAACAATCCTCAGAATGGGAGAAATATTTGGAAATTGGACCTCAAACAATAGATTGATAACCAGGATATAAGGAATCTCAAGTATCTCTGGGTTTCAAGTATCTCATTCATTAAAAAAAATATATATATATATAATTCAATTTTTTTAAATAGGGAAATGAGGGCCAACAGGTGGCATAGTGTTTTAGGTTCTGAATCCTGCATTTTGGGTGGGATCTCTACAGTTTGAATTTCTACAGTTTGAATTCTGGATTCAATGACATGAAAAACATGTCTGACTGGAGCCAGCATTTGGTGTGGTGGTTAACACTAAACTCCCACGTGGCTGATGGCAATTCAAGTCTAGGACCTGGTGGCTTGAAAATCACACTGGGCATGTGTGTGGATGTGTGTGCCCAGAAGCCTGAGAGGAGCAGAAGGGTTTGTGATGTGGTCATCCCTCCTATGGGGTAATTTCTCACTTTCCCTCTGTCTCTCTCTATCTCTCTCAGAAATGCATGCAACCTATAAAAAAAATCTTAAAAAATAATAGGGACTGGTAGGTGGCATGGTGGTTAAGGCACTGGACTCCCACATTGCCAACCATGGTTTGGGTCCCAGACCTGGCTGCTTACTTTCTCACTCTCCCTCTGTTTCTCTCTGTCTGTCTCTCTCTCTCTCCATTTTTGGTCAAATTAAAATAAATAAATAAAGTTAAATAAAATAATTCTTTAAAAAATGAAAAACATATCAGGCATGTATGCCTGCATACCAAAAATCACAAGGGAGAATGAAAGAGAAGGGATCGAAGCAGGGCCATGCCCCAAGGACGGTTATTTCTTACTTTCTATCTCTGTGTCTCTCTGTTTCTCTCCAGTAAATCCACACACCCTATGGCAAAATTCTCAAAATAAATAAATAAAGAGCAACTGAGCTGAATAGACAACTCTACAAGGAAAATATATACAAATGTTCAAAAGACATATAGAAAATGCTCAACATCCCTTATCACAAGGAAAATGTAAATCAAAACCACAGTGATGTACCACCAACCTCAGTCAGATTGACTATGTATAAAAAAAACTGTTAAATGGCAAGTGCTGGCTGACAAGACTGTGGTAAAAAGGAAACATTCCTACACTGTTGGGGGGAATGTAAATTAGTGTCATCATTACAGAGAAAAATATGAAGATTTCTCAAAAACCTACAAATAAAAATACCATACATCCCAGTAATATGACTCCTGGATATTTACTCAGAAGATAGTAAACCAGAAAGACACTTGCACATCCATGTTTATTGCAACATTATTCACTATTGCTAAGACAAGGAGTCAGCCTAAGTGTCCAAGAATTGATGACTGGCTTGAAAAATTGATTTTATATTTATATATATATATATATATATAATAAGGAACAATGAAGTACTGTTGTCTGATTCTAAGCGGATGCGTATTGAAGACTTAACATTAAGCAAAGTGAGCCAGACTTTGAAAGATACAGACTATATATCCCCACTCAGTATGTACAGAATGTACATATTTACTGTACTCTATGACACAAATGGAAAGATCTGAAGAGATGGAAGTAGGGTAAGCGTAGGACCAGAAACTATAAGAGAGTGGAGTGGATGATAGAGGGTAGATGGGAGGGGCAAAGGGAAGAAATTTTTTTTTTAATTTTTCATTGTTATTATTTTTTAATTTGACCAGAGAGAAACACACAGAAGTCCAAGACTCAAACCATTCTAGGCTTTTCTTTGTCAGAAGGTTATTTATTACTGACAATCTCATGGCTTGCTATGGGTCATTCAGGTGTTCTATGTCCTCCTGATCCAATCTTGGTAAATTATGTGCATTCAGTAATTTGTCCATCTCCCCCATGTCCTCTTGTTTGTTGGCATATAGTCATTCATAGTATCCTCTAATGATATTTCGTGTTTCTATTATGTCTGTTGTAATGTTGCCTAGTTCATCATGTATTTGATTTATCTGGTTTCTTTCCTTCTTCTTTATCAGTCTAGCCAATGGTGTATGGATTTTGTTAATCTTTTCAAAGAACCAGTTTTTGTTTTCATTTATTTTCTGTATGGTTCATTTTGTTTTCTATTTCATTTATTTCTGCTCGAATCTTTATTATTTCTTTTTACCTGGCATTTTTTGGGGTCCTTTTGTTGTCTTTTCAATTTGCTCAGGCATGATGTTAGGTTATCTATTTGCCACCTTTCCATCTTTTTCTTATGTGTACTGATTGCTATAAATTTCCCTCTTCTGAACACTTCTGTTGTATCCCATAGATTATGACTCATGTACTCATTATCATTTGTTTCCATGAATGTTTTTTTATCTCAGACTTAATTTCTTCAGTAGTTAAGAAGTCATTCAGAAGCAAGTTGTTCAGTTTCCATGCATTTGTGTTTCTTGAAATTAATATTGAGTTTAATTCCATCATGATCAGAGAAGATGCTGGATATAGCTTCTATGGCTTTGAATCTGTAAAGGCTTGATTTGTGCCCTATCATATGGTCAATCTTTGAAAAGATTCCATGCCAGGGTGAGAAAAATAAATATATTTTTTGGTCATAGGGTGGAAAGTTCTATAGACATCTATCAAGCCCATTCTATCTATAGTATCATTTAGGACCTGTATCAATTTATTTATTTTTTTGTCTAGAAGATCTATCTAAAGATGATAATGAGGTGTTGAGCTCCCCAACAATTATAGTGTTGCTCCCTATCTCTCCTTTTAGCATCAGCAGTCTTTCCTTTACATATTTAGGTGCTCCTTTGTTGGGTGCATAGATATTAATAAGTGTTATGTCTTCTCGCCGAATTAACCCATTTACTATTATATAATGCCCTTCTTTGTCTCTTTTTACTGTCTTTATCATGAAGCTATCTTGTCTGAAATCAATATCACAACTCCAGCCTTTTTTTTCTTTTCTTTCTTTTTTTTTTTTGGAGATGTTTTTGCTATAGGGGCACATGCACTCACCAGACAGACAGAGAGAGACAGAGAGATAGAAAGCAAGAACTCACCCCCCAGAGGGGATGGCCATGCCGCAATCCCTTCTCCTCCATTCTCCTCTTGGGATCTTGGGCATGCATGCACACGCGCCCAGCGTGAGTTTAAGCCACTGGGTCTGGGACTCGAACCACGATCAACTACATGGGAGTCCAGCAACATAGCCATTACACTAACTGCTGGTCCCATCTAGCCCTTTTTTGATATCCATTTGCATGGAATATCTTTTTCCAGTCCTTCACTTTCAGTCTATGTATGTCTTTATCCATAAGGTACGTTTCTTTGAGACAACATATAGTTTGTTTTTTTTATCCATTTGGCCAGTCTGTGTCTCTTAATTGGAGAATTTAATTCATTGATATCCAATGTTTTTATTGATATTTCCAGATCTGTTCCTATTATTAAGTAAACCATTTTCTTGGTTGTTTTTTGTTCTTTTCTAACTATTCATCTGAGTCTTTAGTTTTCCTGGTATAGCACTCCCTTCAGAACCTCTTGAAGAGCTCATTTGGAGTTGGTAAACTCTTTCAGGTTTTGTTTATCCAAGAATGTTCTCATCTTTTTTTCCATATGAAAGATAATCTTGTTCGGTATAGTATTCTTGGTTGAAATTGTTTTTTATTCAACACTTTGACTATATTTCCCCATTCTTTCCTTGCCTGCATTGTTTCTGAAGAGAAGCCCAATGTTAGCTTGATGGGGTGAACTTTGTAAGTAACTTGACATTTCCCCCTTGCCAATTTTAGTATCTTGTGTTTGTTGTTTTTGCCAATCTAGCTATGATATGCCTTGGAGAGGATCTTCTTGGGTTGATTCTATTTGGGGTCCTATGTATTCTTGGGTCTGAATATTTGAATGCCTTTCATGTTTGGAAAATTTTCTTCCAGGATTTCAATGCCCTTATTATTTTCTTCCTCTTCTGGGATACCAATTATCTGCTGTTGGGACGCTTGATGGTCCAGTATTCCTCTTATATTATCCTCATTTTTTCTGGTTGTTTTCTCAATCTTCTTGATACTTTTTCTAGGTCCAAGTTTTTGTCTTGTGTTTCGAGATTTGATCTACTGAATGATCTAATCTACTTATAATACCTTATAGGAACGTTTTAATTTCCTGTATCACATTCTTCATCCATAGAAGTTCCATCTGATTCTTTTTTAAGGTGTCCATTTCTTCTTTCAAATCATGAAAGAACTTCCTTATCTCCTGGAGTTAATTGTCTCTTTTCTCTTGCATCTCAGTTTTGTCACTACAAATATTCTGAATTGCTTATCTGACATATCCACAATGTACATTGTCTTGTCTGTGGGTGATGTAGGATTTCCATTTTCCATTGGAGAAGAGACATTTTGTTGGTTGCTCATACTCCTTTTGCCTCTGGGATTTTTCCTAGTATTCTGGTGATCTATACATTCCTTCCTAATTTATTTAAGGTATCTTTGCATGTTCAAAGGTGTGCAGGAGTAAAAAATTGGCCATCTCTCTTCTGGTCTGTCTCCCTGTTTCTAAGCAGTACCGTGCACTGTTGTCACTGGTCCTGGGTAACCCAAAGTCCACCCTGTTTCTAAAGAGTGGTGAGCCTCCAACTGAGCTAATAATTTTCACCTCTGGAGCAAAGAAAAGATCATGCTCCATGTGCTATTCAAAACACCAAAATTCTGAGAGTCCAAAGGCAAGTGGATATAGGGGTATGAGTCACAGGTCCTGGCTGTTATGGCCTCCAGCCACAGGCAGCTTGTCATCTGGGAATGCCACTAGCTTGAACCAGTCTCCGGATGGGTGGGGAGGGGTGCAAGTTCATCTTAAAGTCCCAAGACACAAACCTGAGGTCCAAAGGCAAGTAGAGGGGTGAGATGAGCTACGGGTCCCAGCCGTTAAGACCTGCAGCCACAGATAGGCTGGTGTTCGGCAATGCCGCAAGCTTGAAGCAGTCTCCAGATCTCCTCAGCTATACTTCTAAATTGCATCACATTTCTTTTTGGAAATACTATCATTCCTTTTGGAATATGACTTATATTGTAGCAAATCACTTAGGGATCTGGATTCTACAACAAATTAGCCAGACCTGACTGTCTAGGATTATGTTTATTTTAAAAAGCTCCCATAGCACTCATTTATATTTGTATACCAAATACAGATTTTAGGGAACTTATTTACTAAAAGAGCTTAACATCAAGTATGGTATAGTAAATGTTCATAAAAAGTATCGTTATAATGTTCAGAATTCCTTTTTCACTTGTGCTTCATTGGTACTCAGTTATCACAGAAATATCTCTAAAATGCTATTATAATGCCAATCTATTCTTTGTAAAGGTTGTGCACTATTCCATGGCATGAGTAAACTTATTTCTTTCAGTCATGCCTCTATTAAAAGCATTTACTTTATTTCTTATTTTTGGTCTCTACAAACAAAGCAGCAATAACTAGTTTTATACACTCAATTCTGCTATAAGATAGTCTATGCATCTCTAAAAGTCACCAAGCTAAGCAAACTTGTATAATAAAAACCACAGGACTTCTGGGTAAAATTGGGTTAGAGAGCATACAATTCAAAGACCTTTTCCCAAAAAAATGAATATATGAAAAAAATATATAAAAACCTTGAAAAATAGTAGGACAGGTTTTGGAACAAAGGACACATCAGCTGCACTGCTGCATGGCCTGCTTCTCAGGTCACAACCATCCACCAGGAGACCTTGGTTCTTGTTCCAAGAGGCTTCTTCTCATGAGTGTTGCCTTGCCTCCTGGGTTTACCATTGGAACTGGGGGCCTACAGCACCCAGTTTATTCTTCAATAAGTATGAAAAAGTGAATATTGCATCAGATGATCAAAAACCAGTGCAGAAGCAGAAGAAAGATGAGAAAACAAGGAACTAACCCCCAGTGGAGCAAATTGACCCCTCACCAACAATGGAAAACATGAAAAATTTCACAGAACTATCATAAAAAGAGTTCTGGACATTAATTATGACCAAATGTAATGGGATGCAAGAGAGAATATAAATCTAATTCCAGGAAATGAGATCATTCCAGGACATGAAAGAATAATTCTATAAAGAGATAGACACCCTAAAATAAATAAATAAATAAATAAATAAAACAGGATGCTTAGAAATGAAGAATACTATACAAGAAATTAAAATGTCTCCTGAAAGCATTAACAGCAGATTAAACTATGCAGAACAAAAACTTTCTGAGCTTGAAGAAAGTCTCCAACACAGACCAAACCACCAAAAAAAATTTAAAATAACCTCAAAAAAAATGAGGATAACATACCAAAACTTCTAAACACCATGAAACACCTGAATATCTGTATAATGGGTATACTAGGAGGTAAAGAAGCTGGTAAAGCCATGGAAAACCTCTTCCATGAAATACTATATGAAAACTTTCCAAATCTACAGGAACATAGAGAAATTCAGACCCAAGAAATAAAAAATAAATTAAAAAATAGAATTAGCATAAAAAAAAATCTTCCCCCTGGGACATTATAGCCTGATTGGTAAAATTCAGATAAAGATAAGACTCTAAAAATGGCAAGAGAGAAACATCAAGTTAATTACAAACATTATCATATTAGGCTAATACCAGACCTCTTAATTGAAACAGTGCAGGCAAGGAAAGAATGAGAAGACATATTCAAAGCATTAAAAGAAAAATAATTTTAACCAAGAATACTATACCTGGCAAGATTATCTTTCAAATGGGAAGAACAAATAAAATTAATCTAGGATAAACAGACACTGAAAGAATTTTCCAACTAGACCAGCCCTTCAAGAAGTACTGAAGGGAGTACTATATCAGGAAAACTAAAGACAAACAGACAGAAATCAGGAACAAAAATCAACCAAAATAATGGCTAAGAAAATGGCAGGGATAAGTCCACAAATATTGATAGTAACATTGAATATTAATGGATTAAATTTTCCAGTTAAAAGATACAGATTGGCTGAATGGATTAAAAAAACAGGAGCCTTCTATATGTTGCTTACAAGAAATACACTTAACTGACAAACATATACATAGATTGAAAGTAAAGGGCTGAAAAAACATATTCAATACAAATAGAAATTTTTAAAAAATGGAGACATAATACTGATGTCAGGTAAAGTAGATTTCAAGACAAAACCTGTAAGAAGAGACAAAGAAGGATACTTGATAGGTCATTGGGAAAGTCATGATGTGTTTTTGCATAGAAAAATATGTCACAACTGGAGGAGTTCGACCCGGTGAGGCCCCAGGATCTGTCTGAGCCCCCTGACTTTTGAGCTCTGCTTTCGGTCGGATTAACACGTTGGCAAGGCTACTGTTGTGTACCCCCGGACTTTGGAACAAAGCTTGGGTCAATTAGCATGTCAGCAAGGCTGTTTGCTATTTGCTCCAGAAACTGGCAGCCTTACTGGGAAGCGACCCCCCCTCTGACTCCCCAATTTACTACTATAAAAGAATTACATAGCTCTCCTATACATCCTGAGTGTACAATAAAATCTTTCGGGAAGTCCCCCAACCGACCGCTCCCCTTTGCTCTGATCACTTACTATTAATTACAATGCTTTATCTCCATGGTCACAATAGAGGGTGGGCTGAAGTTCTTTTTAGGCAGAAGTAATCTTGACCTTTGGAAGGCCCTTTAAAATACATCCTTTCTTTACCTAAAATAGGATTAGGCCAAAACAGGCCCAGGACACCTCCACCCTCTCCAAGTGGAATAGATAAATACATTAGGATTCCTCAAATTAAGTTTTAAATCCCTATAATACTGTATAAGTATCATTCTTTATTAAGATCCATAA
>NW_006159564.1:245375-247434 GCF_000334495.1 Tupaia belangeri chinensis
CCTGTAATCCACCCCCGAATAGAATAAATGTTCTTTATTGTTAAAAGACTTTATGAGCTGATAATTGAAACACGTAGCCCCTCTCCCATTTACTTGTAACACATTTTCAATAAAAAGGCACGATGATTCCTAGCAGTTGTCACTCCTCAGAGAGCGATCTTTGAGGGGTGTCCGGCATAGGACGTGCATGAGAAAGCATCGAGGCCTCTGTCTTCTGTTCACCTTCACCGCCTTCGTCGAGATAACCCACCCACGCCGAGGCTAGACCCCGGCACACAACTTTCCCAATGACCTAATAGTATTAGAAGGGCTAATTCACCAAGAAGATATTAGAGTTATAAATATCTATGCACCCAACATTGGAGCATCCAAATACATGAAAGAGAGATGGTTAGCTCTAACGGCAGAGACATACAGCAACACAATAATCGTTGGGGGTCTCAACACTCCACTGTCTCCTCTAAAAATATCATCTAGACAAAAAATAAATAGATACAAGATCCAAATGATACCATAAATAAAATGGACTTGAGAGATGTTTACCCAATGAACACAAAATATACATTTTCCTCATCCCCACATTGAACATTTTTGAAGATTGACCACATGATAGGGGACAAAACAAGCCTTTACAAATTCAAATGTATAGAAGCTATCCAGCATCTTTTCTGACCAATATAGAATCAAACTTTAAATCAAGTATTAAAAAAAAAACTCACAAACACATGAAAACTAAACTACATATTCCTGAATGACTTCACAACCACTGAAGAAATTAAGACTGAGATCTAAAGATTCATGGAAGCCAATGCTAACAAACAAACAAGGTTTTATAACATAAGGGACACAGCAAAAGCATCATGAGAGGAAAGTTCATAGCAATTTGTGCCCATAAGGAAAAAATAAATTAAAAAAACAGAAAGGTGACAAATAGATGTGCTAAAAAGCACATCTCAAGGTGTGGGGAAAGAAACAACAACAAAAAATAGTACCAGGAGAAAAGAATAATACAGATTCAAGCAGAAATAAATGAAATAGAGAATAAAAGAACTATACATGAAATAAATAAAACCCCAAACTGCTTCTTTGATAAAATAAACAAAATTGACGCACAATTACTAGATTAATCAAGAAGAGATAAGAAAAGAACTAAATATGCCAACTCAGCAATGTGACAGGCAGTATTACAACAGACAACAGAAATTAAAACGATCATGAAATTAAACTACAAACGATTATATACCAATAGACAGGAAAACTTAAATGAGAGACAAATTTCTGGACACATATAACTTACCAAGATTGAATCAGGAAGAAGACATAAAAGGCATGACTAGACCGATAACAAGCATTGAGATTGAACCAGTAATAAATTGTTTCCCAATAAAGAAAAGCCCAGGTCATGATGGCTTAACTATCAAATTCTGCAAAACTTTTAAAGAAGAACTAACCCTGATTCTCCTCAAACTATTTCTATATATCCAAAAGAAGGAACCCTCTTAAATTCATTCCATAAAGCCTTCATAATCCTGATTCCCAAAACAGACAAGGACATAACAAAAAAGAAAACTACAGACCAATATTACTGATGAATGCATACATATGAATTCTCAATAAGATACTAGCAAATCATATCCAACAACACATTAAAAAGATTGCACACCATGACCAAGAATACTTTATTCCAGGAATAGAAGAGTGGTTCAACATGCACAAAATGCTCATGTAATACATCACATTAACAGAAAGAAAGATAAAAACTATATGATCGAATCAATTGATGCATAAAAAGCATTTGATAAAATACAATATTCCTTAATAATTAAGACTCTTAACAAAATGAGCATAGAAGGGACATTTCTCAACACAATAAAAGCTGTACATGAAAAACCCAACAGCTAACTTCATACTAAATGGAAGAAAGTAGAAAGCTTTTCCACTAAAAACTGAAATAAAACAAGACTTCCCACTTTTTCCACTCCTTTTAAATATTGTACTAGAAGTCCTAGCCAATGCAATCAGACAAAAGATGAAAATAAAAGGCATTCAAATAGGGAAA
>NW_006159564.1:247510-263964 GCF_000334495.1 Tupaia belangeri chinensis
TAATTTTAAAAACCTCCTGTCAGGGATAAATGAATACAGTAAAGTGACAAGATACAAAATCAACATACAAAAATCTATAGCATTTCTATATACCAACAGTGAACAGAATGAAGGAGAATTGAAGAAAACAATTCCATTTACAATAGCCACAAAGAAAGTAAGATACCTAGGAATAAACCTAACCAAAGAAGTCAAAGACCTCTATAAGACAAACTAAGACAATTTGAGAAAGAAACTGAAAATGATACAAAACAGTGGAAGGATATTCTATGCTCATAAATTGGAAGAATTAATATAATCAAAATGCCAATTCTACCTCAACTAATTTATAAATTTAATGCAATCCCAATCAAATTACCCAAGACATCCTTCATAGAATTAGAAAAATAAATCATAAAAATTCTCTGGAATCATAAAAGGCCCCATATCAACAAAGTAATACTGCACAAAAAGAAAGCAGTAGGAGGCATCTCACTCCCTAACCCCAAAATATATTACAAAGTTGTAGTAGTCAAAACAGCATGAGGGACCAGCAGATAGCATAATGGCTGCATCACTAGACTCCCATGTAGTTGACCGCGATTCGAGTCCCGGACCTGGTGGCTTAAACTCATGCCAGCTGTGTGTGCATGCGTGCCCAAGATCCCAAGAGGAGAATGGAGGAGAAGGGATTGTGGCATGGCCATCCCCCCCCCCCGCCCCCGGGGAGTGATTTCTTGCTTTCTATCTGTCTTTCTCTGTCTTTCTGGTGAGTGCACATGCCCTATAGCAAGGAAACCTCTCTAAAAAAAAAAAAAAAACAGCATGAGACTGGCACAAAAACAGGCACATAGACCAATGGGACAGCATAGAGAACCCAGAAATAAACTGTAAAATGTACAGTAACTGATTTTTGACAAAGAACACAAGTTAATCCAGTCCAAAAAAGAAAATCTCTTCAGCAAATGTGGCTGAGAAAAATGGCTATTCACCTGCAGAAAAATTAAACTGGACTCCCTTCTCTCACCATTAGCAAAAATCAACTTAAAATGAATCAAGGATCTAAACATAAAACCTCAAACTATAGCACCTACTGGTGGAAAACACAGGTGAAACTCTTACAGATTCAGAGTTGATAGATAAACACTTTTTAAACAAGACCCCCTCAAAGTATAGGCAATGACCTCAAAAATAGACAAATGGGGTTACATCAGGTTAAATAGCTTCTGCACAGCAAAAGAAACAATAATTAGAGTAAAAAGACAATTCCCTGGAATGGGAGAACATATTTGCAAACTGCTTCAAATAAGGCACTGATAACCAGAATAAGTAGCTTATCTGAAAATAATGGTCAATCCAATTAAAAGATGGGAAAATGAGCTGAACAGACAACTCTCCAGGAAAGACATACAACTAACCAAAAAGCATATGAAAATAATGCTCAGTATCACCTCTCATAAGGAAGATACAAATCAAAGCCACATTGAGATACCATCTAACCCTAATCAGAATGGCTAAATTTATGATAAGTGCTGACAAGGCTGAGGTGAAAAAGAAACTCTCCTACATCATTGGTGGGAGTGTAAATTAGTTGAACCACTGTGTAGAACAATATGGAGATATCTCAAAAACCTACAAGTAGAACTATCATATGATTCAATAATTTCACTCCTGGGTGTCTACCCAAATGATAGGAATATTCTCAGTCAGAAAAGTACTTGCATATCCATGTTTAGTGCAGGATTATTCACAACTGCTAAAACATGGAATTAATCCAAATGTCCCAGAACAGATAAATGGATTGAAAAAGTGTGACACATATACAATGGAATACTACTCAGCCATACAAAAAGAAATCCTAGCATTTGACCAATAGTGAATGAATATGGAAGATTTAATGCTGAGTGAAGCAAGGTAGACTATGAAAGAGAAACATTTTATGTTCCCACTTAATATATATAAAATGTCTACACTCTATGACAGAAAGATTAGAAGGTATAAAGGCATGGAGAGCAACTGTAGATAACAGAGACAGTGTAGGGCAGGATTGATAATGGTGGGGGAAGGGAATCAAGGAGAAAAATTATAAAAGCAAAATCATTCAATGAACACAAAAATGGAAAAATTATCTGGTGATGGTAATGTATATGGTAGTATCTTTGACTAATAGACAATGTATTTCTGCTGGGAAAATTCATTTTGTATGCTATAAAGATGTACTGTGATTGGGAACCAGCAGTTAGCGTAATGGCTATGTCGCTGGACTCCCATGTAGTCAACCGCGGTTCGCATCCTGGCCCCGGTGGCTTCAAACTCACGCAGGCCACATGTGCAAGCGTGCCCAAGATCCTGAGAGGAGAATGGAGGAGAAAGGATTGTGGCATGGCCATCCCCCCGGGGGGTAATTTCTCGCTTTCTGTCTCTATGTCTCTCTCTGTCTGTCTGGCGAGCACATGCGCCCTATAGCAAAAACCTCTCCAAAAAAAAAAAAAAAAAGATGTACTGTGATTGCATGTAAAAGAATTTTTTAATAAAATTTTTAAAAAGTACAATACATCCTGGATTTTGAAGATTTAAAAATGAAGAAAGTAAAGCCAATTTCCATCTTCAGCCTACTGACTAGTTAGGGAAACAGAGGCAGAGCCTTTCACTGGCCCTGGCCCCAACTCCAGCTCCAAGCTCCAGCTCCAGTTCCAGCCCCAGCCCAGCTCTCCCAACCTCAGAGACACCCCTCCTCCCTACCAGAAAGGTAGGCTGCTTTATTTTCTTCTTTACTGTGCTAATTCCCTACTTCTCCTTACCCCATAGGGCAGCCCCCAGCCCTCCAGCAGAGCCCAGTTCTATCTGCAGCTCCCTGGCTTGCCCACAACATGAGACTTTTTCTTTTTTCTCTTTCATACTATTTTTTGTTCCTGCTCACATTGTTACTTTCTACACATCCTCCATACACCCAGAGGGACTAGACAGGTCTAGAATCATAGTTTTCAAATACCCTAGTATTGCAAGGTTCCCTGGATACTCACTTTTACTGAAGACCTGAGAAAAAGGAAAAACTGCTCTTCAGACACTTGAATAGAAGACTCCTCGTGTAGGAATCACATTGCTAAACACAGCAAAAGAGAGGCTTCAGCACACATCAATTTGCAGCAAAAGGGAAGCAAACTTGTTCCCAGTGACAGAAACATTCTCCAAAGAGGTATCCAAAAGTGAATGCATCACCCAAGGACTAGAAGTAGAAGAAGAGCCTCAGGTTTGAAGAAACCAGGAAATATGTCTCCATCAAAAGAACACAGTATCACAGTATATAGATGTAAATACCAGACACAGTGTGTGTAAAAGAGGAGGGTCTGAGGAAGGACATTTGAGGGAGGGATAAGGAGGCAAAGCATTAATGGCACAAAGAGGTGTGGTATTATCTGTTGAAGATATTTTGTAGTGTTATCAACTGTACTAGGGAGTTCTCCTTTTGAAATAGCCACTTTGTAAGATAAATAATAACGTGATTAAATGTATAAAAGAAAATGAAATAAAAAATTTATTAATTAATTAATTAATTAAAAAACAACAAAAAAATTAACAGTGTAAAACTTCTAACAAAACCAAACATTGACCTCGAGCAAAACTGTACTTCACAAGTAGTTCAACTTTTTTTTTTTTTTTGAGAGGTTTTCACTATAGGGCGCGTGTGCTCGCCAGACAGAGAGAGACATAGAGACAGAAAGCGAGAAATCACCCCCCAGGGCGGATGGTCACGCCGCAATCCCTTCTCCTCCATTCTCCTCTCGGGATCTTGGGCACGCACGCGCATGCGCCCGGCGTGAGTTTTAAGCCACCGGGTGCGGGACGCGAACCGCGGTCAACTACGTGGGAGTCCAGCGATATAGCCATTACGCTAACTGCTGGTTCCCACAAGTAGTTCAACTTCTAAAGTTAAGTAAATGGTATAAAAAAAAAAAAAAAAGAACACAATAACTCTACTACAACTCTACTACTTCTCTTCAAAAAATAGAAGTTACCAAAATGTCAGAGAAAGAATTCAGAACATTCATAGTGACAAAACTCTATGAGTTGGAACAGAAAAGAGGCAACAACTCCAGGAGATGAGGAAGTTCTTTCATGATTTGAAAGAAGAAATGGGTACTATAAGAAAGAATCAGATGGAACTATTAGAGATGAAGTCTGTAATACACAAAATCAAAAACTCTCTAGAAAGTATTAAAAGCCAGTTAGACCATGCTGAAGATCAAATTTCAGACACAGAAGATGAAACCTCTGACCTAGAAAAATAATAGCAAAAAAAGAGATAAAATGACAAAAAATGAGGATAATCTATGAGAAATAATAGATTCCATTAAATGTCCAAACATTCAAATAATTGGTATCCCAGAAGGTAAAGAAACTAATAAGGGCATTGATAATCTATTCAATGAAATCCTACAAGAAAACTTTCCAGTCTAGAGACCCAAGAAATACATAGGACCCCAAATAGAATCAACCCAAGAGATCTTCTCCAAGGCACATCTTAACCAGACTGGCCAAAACCACAGATAAAGAGAAGATACTAAAATTTGCAAAAGAGAAACATCAAATAACTTACAAGGGTCATCTCATCAGACTTAAACAGAAGTAATGCAAGTAAGGAAAGAATGGGGAGACATATTGAAAGTGTTAAGAGAGAAACAATTTCAATCAAGGCTATTATATCCAGCAAGATTATCCTTCATATGGGAAAAAAAAGATTAGAATCTTCTCAGACAAACAAAACCTGAAAGAATTTGCCAACAGCAGACCAGCTCTTCAAGAAACTCTGAAGAGAGTCCTGTTCGGGAACCAGCAGTTAGCGTAATGGCTATGTCGCTGGAATCCCACGTGGTTGACCGCGGTTCGCGTCTCGGACCCAGTGGCTTAAATCTCACGCCGAGCGCGTGTGTGTGCGTGCCCAAGATCCTGAGAGGAGAATGGAGGAGAAGGGATTGCGGCGTGACCATCCTCCCTGGGGGGTGATTTCTCGCTTTCTGTCTCTATGTCTCTCTCTGTCTGTCTGGCGAGCGCATGCGCCCTATAGCGAAAACCTCTCCAAAAAAAAAGAGAGTCCTGTTCTAGGAAAACTAAAGAATGAACAGACAGAAATAAGGGAATAAGAAACAACTAAGACAATGGCCAACTTAAAGGTAGGGACAAGTCCAGAAATATCAATTACGACATTGATTGTTAATGGGTTAAATTCTCCAATCAAGAGACACAGACTGCTGAATGGATTTAAAAAACAGAAACCCTCTATCTGTTGCCTACAAGAAGCACATTTTATGGATAAAGACATACATGGACTAAAAGTGAAGGGCTGGAAAAAGTTATTCCATGCAAATAGGAACCAAAAAAGAAAAAAAGAAAAAGAGCTGGAATCATGATACTAATTTCTGACAAAACAGGCTTTAAAACAAAACTGTACAAAGAGACAAAGAAGGGCACTACATAGTAGAGAAAGTGCTAATCCACCAAGAAGATATAATGCTTATAAATATCTATGTCCCTAACTCAGGAGTACCCAAATACATGAAGGAAAAACTGTTAGATCTAAAAGGAGAGATAGTCTGCAACACACTAATTGTTGGGAAACTCAATACCCTACTATCTCCTCTGGACATATCATTTAGACAAAAAATTAGTAAAGAGATAAAGGATCTAAACAATACCATAAATCAAATGTACTTAACAGGCATTTATAGAATCTTCCACCCAAAAAAACATGAGATACACATTTTTCTCACCCCACATGGAATCTTTTTGAAGATTGGCCACATGATAGGGCACAATACAATTCTCTACACATTCAAAGGCATAGAAACTATATCCAGCACCTTTTCTGACAATGAAAGAATTAAACTTGATGTTAATTTTTACACAAATTCTCAAAAATATAAAAATACATGGAAACTAAATAACCTACTCCTAAATGACTTCACAACTACTGAAGAAATAAAGATTAAAATCAAAAGATTCATGGAAGCCAATGACAATGAGGATATGAATTTCCATAATCTTTGGGACACTGCAATAAGAGGGAAGTTCATAGCAATTAGCGTACATAGAAAAAGATGAAAAGAAGGCAAAAGGACCACCTGACATCATGCCTCAGAAAACTGGAAAAGCAACAGCAAAAAATCCAAAAACTCCAGGAGACAAGAAATAATAAAGACCTGGATAGAAATAAATTAAATAGAAAATAAACAAACTATACAGAAAATAAATGAAAGTAAAACTGGTTCTTTGAAAAGATAAAATTGATACGTCACTAGCTAGACTAATTAAGAAGAGAGAAAGGAACCAAGTGAATCAAATCTATAATGAAGCAGGCAATATAACAATAGATATAATAGAAATACAAAACATCATTAGAGGATACTATGTATGACTATACACCAACAAACAAGAAAATTGGGATGAGATGGGCAAATTCCTGGATACATATAATCTACCAAAATTGAGCCAGGAGGATATAAAAAGTCTGAATAGGCCCATAACAAGCCAGGGGATTGAATCAGTAAGAAATAACCTCCCAAAAAAGAAAAGCCCTGGTCCTGATGGCTTCACCTCTGAATCTACAAAAATTTTAAAGATGAGTTAACCCCCATTCTGCTCAAGTATTTCTAAAGATCCAAAAAGGTAGAACTCTTCCAAATTCATTATATGAAGCCTCCATCTCCCCTATCCTTAAAACAGACAAGGACATGACAAGGAAGGAAAACTATAGACCAATATCTATGATGAATATAGACACAAAAATTTTCAACAAGATACTAGCAAATCATATTCGACAACATATAAAAAAGATTATACATCATGGCCAAGGTAGGCTTTATTCCAGGGATGTAAGGTTGGCTCAGTATATGTAAAAACATCAGTTTAATAGACCATATTAACAGAAAGAAAGATAAAAAACATATGATCATATCAATTGATGCAGAAAAAGCACTCAATAAGATACAAAAACTTCTTGATCAAGACTTTCAGCAAAATTGGCATAGAAGGGTCATTCCTCAACACAATAAAAGTTACCTATGATAGCTAACATCATGCTGAATGAGGAAAAACTGAAAGCTTTTCTCCTAAAAACTGGTACGAGACAAGGATGCCCACTTTCTCCACTCCTTTTCAATATAGTACTGGAAGTCCTTGCAAACACAATCAGAAAAGAGAATTTTAAAAAAGAATTCAAGTAGGAAAAGAAGAGGTAAAATTATCTCTATTTGCAGATGATATGATTGTATGCCTAGAAGAACCAATGCTATCCATGAAAAAATTCCTGGAAGCAATAAATGAACACAGTAAAGTTGCAGGACACAAAATCAACATCCAGAAATTTATAAAATCTCTATATACAAACAGCAGGCAAAATGAGACAGAACTGAAAAAAGTAATACCATTTACCATTTCCACAAAAGTATAAGATACCTAAGAATAAATCTAAACAAAGAAGTTGAAGACCTCCACAAGGGAAACTATGAGAAGCTAAAGAAAGAAATTGAAAATGACACAAAAAAGTGGAAGGACACCCCATGTTCCTGGACTGGAAGAATTAATACACTCAAAATGGCAATTCTACTCAAATTATTCTACATATTTAACACAATCCTGATCAAAGCACCAGAGACATTCTTCACAGATCTAGAAAATACAATCATACAATTTATCTGGAATCATAAGACCTCATATTGCCAAAGCAATCCAGCACAAGAAGAATGGAGTGGTAATAGCTCACTCCCTGACTCAAAAATATACTATAAAGCTGTGGTAATCACAACAGCATGGTATTGGTACAGAAACACACAGGTGGATCAATGGAACAGAATAGAGACCCCAGAAATAAACTCCCAAACATGCAGCCAACTGAATTTTGACAAAGGGTACCAGTCAATCCAGTAGGAAAAGGAGAACCTCTTTAGTAAATGGTGCTGGAAAAATGGGATATCCATCTGCAGAATCTGAATCTGAATCCCTACCTCTCACTATTGACAAAAATCAACTTAAAGTGGATCAAAGATCTAAACCTAAGGTCTGAGACTATAAAACACTGGAAAACACTGGGGAAACTCTGGGAGATATTGGGGTAGGCAAAGACTTCTTAAATAAGATCCCCAAAGCATAATCAATAATCCCAAAAGTTGACAAGTGGGATTACATCAGATTAAGAAGTTTCTGAATGGCAAAAGATACTAATTAGTGTGAATAGACAGCCCGCAGGATGGGAAAATATTTTTTAACTATATGTCAAATAAGGAATTGATAACCAGAATACACAGGGAACTCAAGCAACTTTCCTGAAAAAAGATGATTAACCCAATTAAAAAATGGGAGAATGAGTTGAAAAAAATCACTTTCTAGGGAAGACATATGAATAACAAAGAGGCATATGTAAAAATGCTCAAAATCCCTCATTATAAGGGAGATGCAGATCAAAACCACAATGAGATACCACCTAGCGCCAGTCAGAGTGACTAAAATTAAATAAAAAAAAAAAAAAAGTTAAGTGCTGGTGGGGGTGTGGTGAAAGGGTAACTCCCACGTGGCTGCTGGGAATGTAAATTGGTCCAGCCACTGTGGAGAACAATATGGAGATTCCTCAAAGATCTACATATAGAACTACCATATAATCCACAGTCCCACTCTTTGATATCTACCTAAAGGATAGAAGAATCCTTAGTCAAAAACGTGCTTGCACATTGATTTTTATTGCAGTATTATTCACACTTGCTAAGACATGGAACCGACCCAAATGCCCATGAACAGAGGAAACAATTGAAAAAGTGTGGCACATATACTCTATGGAATACTATTTAGTCATAAAAAAATAAGACCCTGGCTTTTGACAGTAAGTGAATGAATATGGAAGATTTACTGCTGAGTGAAGCAAGCCAGGGCAGGAAGGAGAGACATACATTGTATTTCTCCATTTAATATATACTGAGTGTCTGCATTCTATGTCCAAAACTGAATGACTAGAGGATATAGAAACAGAAAATGCTTATAAATACCAAATACAGTTTGGGAAGAGGATGAGTGAAGGAGAGTCTGAGGAAAGACATTAAAGAGAAATATAGAGAGGCAAGGTATTTATGAGACAAATAAATGGTTTTTTATCTGTTGAAAATAATGTGTATAGTATTCTCAACTGGACTGCTGAGAAAGGTATACATGTTGAAATATTCACTTTGCAAGCTAAGTGACATATGTGATTGACTGTATAAAAGAATATAGTAAAAGAAATTAAAATAAATACTTTTAAAATAAATAAATAATTTTAAAACTCTGAAATAAGTAAAGTATCTCCTTAATTTAAAAATATTGATATGCTCAAATAAGATTTAGGCTGTATTGACTTAAATCAAATACATGAAAATTTTCAAAAGAAAAAGAAAAAAGATAAATTATTTTTAAAATAGGACAATTATACATATGACAAACATGTAAATTTGTAAATATAATAAATATGTAAAATTATAATATATGTAAGCTATGTGTTAAGAAATACATTTATTCTGCAATAAATACAGTGCTCAACTTTGAAAAAGTCCTGAAATATGCTAGAGAAAGTGGGCATTGGAATAAATACAAGTTGCAAAGCAGAGGAGAAAGGGTTATCTGAAATCAGACAGAATATTGTAATACCAGATGTGCATGGGCGTGGCTCATGACAAACACAGTGAACTGAGGTAACTGGAGATATTGGAGGTGTCAATGTTTTTTGTTTTGCCAGGCAGCTTGATTCGGCTGGATGCAGTTTCCTGCCATTCCCTAGTATTTCTTGCAGAGGAAACTGTGCATACGCAAAAGCAAAAGTCACACAATGCTCAGTGTTCCCTAAATAAATTTATTTCATTGGGACAAATTCACACTTTCAAAGCCAAGTGTTATAACAGTATTGAATGTATTCATCCCTTTATAATATGGCAGTGATTTCATCTTTATGGTTAGACTCCCAACATTGAGACTGATGGACTAAAGAGTTTGTGCTTTTTTTTTAAAGATGTTGCCAGATTGTATTACAAATAGCTTTAACAATTTTAAGATTCTTTATCTTCAGAACTTCTTTTTCTTTTATTATTATTATTATTATCTATATATTCTATTGCTATACATCATCTAGATTGTAAAGACTTTACCTAGCATTCTCAGTCCAGCCCAGTTGAGAATGCTATACACATCATCAACAACAGGTAATAAACTGTATCTATAAAGAATACAACTCAATCCCACACTCTGCCCCATTTCTATCTTAAAAACAATAATTGTGAGACTGGGTGAAGTTTCCAAACAGGGATCCTGACTGCTTCATACTAGCCAAAGCAGTCAAATGGTTAACTTAAAGGATCAGTCACTTCCTAGGACATTGAGGAAAGGAAGCTATCCCCGCTGATCTGCTCTTCACCCTGGTCTCTATGCAGCTCGGAACCAGGAAAACAAGACTCCTTAGACTACACAGTTCTTTCCAAAATAAAATTCATCAGATTACTAAAAATACAAGTATTCAATGTATACTTCCACTTCATCGAAAAGCTTAGTAGAATGAATATCAAATGTGCTCAATAAGAGGTAATATTAAATGTTGAAGATAATGAATATGTTTATATCCTTGCTTTGATTATTATGCATTATATACATACTTTTCAAAAAACCATGCTGTACCTCAAAAAGATGTACAACGATTAAATATAAATTAGAAATTACAATTTAAAAAAATCTCTCTTGGGAAGGGTTAAAATACAGGGGTTTTTTTTGCTTTGTTTTGGTTTTTGGTTTTTTTTTTGAGAGGTTTTTGCTATAGGGCGCATGCACTTGCCAGCCAGACAGAGAGAGACATAGAGACAGAAAGCGAGAAATCGCCCCCCAGGGGGGATGGTCACGCCGCAATCCCTTCTCCTCCATTCTCCTCTCGGGATCTAGGGCACGCACGCACATGCGCCTGGAGTGAGATTTAAGCCCCCGGTCCAGGACGCGAACCACGGTCGACTACGTGGGACTCCAGCAACATAGCCATTATGCTTACTGCTGGTTCCCAAAATACAGGTTTTTTTTATAAAGAGAGAAAATAATATTTACTTATGACTCCATCCAGTGAAGACAATTATTCTTACTATATTGGCTAAGTCTAAGTGGTCTGGTTTTATTTATTTTTTTATTTTTTCTTGACAGGTTCTTCACACTTCTAGATACTCCTATCTCAGGGTCCCAAAATGCTTGGAATTCAGGCACAAGCCACTGCACTCAGCTTTTAGCATGGACTGAGAATTGAACCCAGGGCCTGCTGAGCCTCAGCTGCTGAGTAGCAGCATCTACAAGTCTGATATTCTGATTGGTCCTATGTCACTGTTCTGACATTGTATAATTTGTTTCATCTTGACTATTTTCATAACATAGCTATTATTAAGATGCTTCATATTAACACTATATACCTGCCTAATACTCCATTTTACAATATCCCATAAGTCACCTAGATATTTTTCTATTATTAAAAAATAGGTTGTTTCTTAATATATCCCATTATAATTATCTCTTTGACATGTTTGTGTTTTTGTGTGTGTGTACGGAGACTTTCTAGATCAATATAAAAATATATTTAAGTCTACTTTCCAACATATCTGTTTAAAACATTATACTAACCCACAGCTCTATAAATCTAGCAAATTAAATAAATTTTAATATTACCTTTTGTAAACCTCTGTTAATTTGATGTTTGAAATATCATAGCCCAGCACTCCCCTGGTTAGGTTATGTCACAAATTAAGTCTAATTGCTCACCTGGGGTCCAGGACTAGCGGTAAGAATTTCCTGAAGGGAGAGTGTTTTGTCTTTCAAAAGCCTGTGTGTCATCTTCAAACACCAAGAGAAGCCAGCATTAATGGTACAGTATGAGCAATTTTTCAGGGCCCAGAAGATTCAAGGAAATCTAAGGGCTCAATTTTTTTAAAGACGTTAACCCAGATATTCCGATTTCAAGTCTCATAGTTATCCTGCTTTCTACTCAGGACCATGGTGTTACTAGAGTAGACTTGCTGAAGTCGAAAATTTAATCTTCTCTGCATTACCACTATTCCCATAGTGAAGTTCTTGTATTGATCCTTGACTTTTCTTTCTTCTGGTTATAAAGACACAATTATTTTTATTATTTCTGTCTTTCACACTTTCACACTAGAGCCTTTCCTCATCTTACTCCAGTGCATTGCTAGCATCTGGTTTCATTGGCCTGATAATGACTACTTACCAGAGCCTTTCAAATGTCTGAGATAATGTGCCTGCCAGTGTATTCTCTCATACTGTTGTCTTATCATAGTTTATTGCCTGTGAAAATTCTAACAACTGCACTGCTATAGTATGCTATCAGTTCTTTGGTGGAGTTTCCATTGCCCTCCAACCAACAGGTGACCCAGCTCTGAAATTTCATTTAGAGTCTGGTTCCCCAGACCACATTAAGTGGTACTTAAACTAGGTTTTCTGAGAAACAGAATCTAAGCTTGGCCAATCCTCTCAAAGGAGTAAGGAACAAAGGTTGAGGGAGAAGTTGAACTGTGGTATGTCATTGTAACAGGGGCTTTCGTCAGTACTTTAAGAGGTCCTAGAGCTAGAATGACCATTTAAAGTTTTCCAGAAAAGAGGCTAGGTCTTTGAATACCCACATAGACCAAGTTTTTCATGTGAGTGGCTCCAGAAAGAGGGTATGACCTTGTAAAGCAGACCCCTTTATTCTATAGTAGTTTGCAAATAAATACTCAGCTGGCAGATGTCCTAAAGCCAATATTCCTCACAGGTATGAAAATGAGTACCTCATATCTGAAAGGACAATTACACAGCCATCCACTACACAGTTTACAAACAACAGCAAAAAAAATTTAAAAAAAGCATACTATTTAGCTGAAGATGGAAAAGGTATTCATAGAAGTCAGTAAATCATCAGATAGAAGAACAAAAGATGTTATAAATGGAGTAATTAACATGCTTGAGTAATAATAAAGTACAGACATTAAAGTTATTGGGAAAGCTATCCATAAAATAAACCATAATGAACAGGTAGGACAATAAATTATAATATAAATGGAAAAGTTAGTATCACATAGCCACTAAGAAAAATAGGAAAGGACCAAGCCAATTATCTTGCTACAGGAAAATCGTTCTCAAAGCATGAAAAGTGTGCACACCTGTTAGACCTTGAATTTGCCCCCATCTTTAGGTTGAGGTGCTGTGACTATACAGATGCCTATCTACTTCCTTCCATACTACCCCCTCACTGTGCTCAGGGCACAGCAGTGATAATAAGAGGTCTTGTTTCTCCAAATAAATATCACCTGTACAATCACATCAACTGTTCGCTTAGCTCTCTGCTTTACCTAAAAAACTAGCAAAGAGAAAATGTTGAGACTCCTTGAACCTTGAGCTGGCCCAGTAGTATAATGCAGTGATTAAACACTATGCATTAGAAACCAGATCTTACATAGCTGACTGTGGTTTGAATCCTGGCCCTGGCAGCTTGAAAAACACTCTAGGAACATATGCGTGCATGATCCAAATTCTGACAGGATGGAGAAATGGAGGAAAAAAAAGATTGTGGTTTGACCACGTCCCTTGTTGGCAGGGAGGTATGCTCATATTCTCTCTCTCTCTCTCTCTCTCTCTCTCTCTCTCTCTCTCTCTCTCTCTGTCATGTGCATGCACCCTCTGGCAATGAAAACAAAAATAAAAGAAATTATTTAAATCTTCCTTCCTCCAATCTGAAAGTTATCAATCAGCATAGATTATTATAAGAAGTATAAATTTCAAAATTCTGTGGTCTAGGTAGTTCTGACCAATTATCTAGACTAGACATTCTTTTTCAATTTGGTGTGTAATCTACTGTAGTCAGAGACCATTGAGACACTCCAGTCCCACTACACTTATTTTCCACGCCAAAGATAATTCCTAATCCCATTAATGAAAGGAATAGCACCATTTCAAATCAAACAAGCTAATTGAGGTGGTTTTTAAGTTTTATTAAAACCATAGATAAATTATCATAATACAAAAGCATATAAATTATTATATTTTAAGTATAAATATTCTGCCAGTCCACCCAAGATAACTGTCAATTCAAATGAGAACTGATAATATGGACCAGCATGGTGTTTGAATTTCAACAAACCCAAATTCAAGTTCTGGCTGTACTACCTAATATCTTTGTTTTATGGTAAATTATTTAACTTCTGTAAACTTGAATTGCCCTCTTACATCAATATTTTTTACACACACACACTAGTGCTATCTATTTCATAGATTTTAATCATCTTTATTTTGTAATTACATAAGCAAATAGCATAGCATAGCACCTAACACTGAGAAATAAATGATATTTATACTAATTAGAGCATTCTAATATAAAAGTTACTATCTGTATTAATATTTGTCACTGTGTAAATGATCTCACCCTGTTCTTGGGTTGTAAAGATACTGCCTAACAGAAGCAAGACTTAGTTTTTTAGTATTTTAAATTGTGGTCCTCCAGAGGACCGACAACCCAACTGTGCTTGTTTAATGTGGTTTGTTCTACACCATATGCGTGTGGGCTTTTAACAAATGCTGTTTGATGATGATGATGAGTTCCTGGAGACAGAGCTGTGTTCGGCAGAGTCACTACATTATGCTTGGCCTAGCTTTCTACTATTCAACTCCAGGAATGCTCTTGTGAGCAGTACAGAAACGTCTAAAATTTCCATTTGAGGTGAAATACTGCTGCCAGCAAACCTCACAAAGGCAGTCATTAACCCTCACCCCTTTTACTTGTGGCTCCTTCTACACTGACCCTCAGAAGGACATTCTCAGCAGACTGCCCTGGGGGGCTCAGCAGCATTCCACAGCAGCCCTATCTGCCATGCCTCCTAAGAAAGCAAGGGGAGAATGGTGCCAAGCTCAGCAGGCCCATTCCCATAGTCCAAGCTGGAGAACAATTTATTACAGCTCCACCAAGAGGAAAATCAAAACCAAGGACTCGGTCTACAGTCCCTAATCAATACAAAATGAGTTTACAGCTCCAGGGGCTCAAGTAGGGATTAAATGTTTGTGGAAGTATTTGCATTAAAAACAATGATATATTAAAATACCAAGCCTGAAAACTAAGATCAAAAGCAAAGACTTTCTTCCCCAAACTTACATTAGAGTGACTAGGCAGTAGGAAGGGCTCTCTATTCACTGGGGATCAGGTTTTTCAAAAGAGCTCTGGGACTTTTTCATAAGTAGTTCACTTTTCAATTCAAGATAGGTCTTTTGGCTGAGTTTTGTCTTGACACATTCTTGCCATTGCTATAAAGTTATATTTACCAACTGTTTATAAATTAAGTCTCTTTTGTTTCAGATGTGTCCTCCTCTTTTTAGTAGATAAAGTATTCAGTCTTGGGTGAAACCTTAACCTGCCACTCTCCTGTTCAAGAGTTGTCATTGGAAAGGGTCTAGAGACACCTGAGAAAACGTTTTCAAGTGGGGTGCTTTGGAGAAAGCACTGTAAATGAAGAATGCTTCCTTTCAGACAACCTGGGTTCTCCAAACACAGAGACAGCTGTGATGCTTTGCCAAGTCAAGAGAGAGTCCCATGTTTAATAGTGATGACCTGGGCTTTCAGCAATGTTATGAGCTTTGCAGACAGTTCGTTTATGCAGGCTTAGACCTGATTTCTAAGGTTCATTGAGACATTGCCTGAAATTGCAGGGAAGAGTGAATAAAGATTCAATAAAGATTGCAGAAGGACATTGGATCACATTTGGGAGCAGTGGAAACACAGAGAAAGGCCTGACACGATTGTGCCTCTACTTAGAGAATAACAATATGAGGTTAATATTACAAAAGTCACAGGAATGAGAAATTACCCCTTGGAGTTTCTGAATTTATGTTTTTACTGTTACACTCTTAGCCACTCTTTGCTCTTCAATCCATTTAATCATATTTTAAAGCCAGCTGATCAATCATTTCATCAGGTTTTTTAATTTATCCACAGAGACTTTGCAACAATATTTCAGATTTTTTTTTTTTTTCGTTATGGAGAAGTCTGTTGTTCCTGGCAATGTGTGTAGAAACTAGTCCTGGTGACCTCTCTGTGAACTCACCAAAAAGTCAAAATTTGCAATTTCTTGTTCAGTGGAGAACTGAGCTTTGACCTTAAGGACTTTGTTGTGGTGGCCTTCCCTAGGAAATCAAAGAGATTGGTCATTTCCCAAGTCCCCAGAAGCAGGGAGCTCTGAGCAAGAATCTTTCAACTTAATGGTTCATTGGTATACAGAGGCTAAAATCTAAATTGCAAGTCTTTTGAGAGGCGACAGGAAGACAAAGAGGGGGAAGGAAAGTTTTTGAGAAAAGAAGAGATAAGATCATATAAAAAGTAGTAGGAAAAACTGTTGAGCTGCATGACCATAGCAGTCTTTCCATCTTTTGGAATATCACATTTCTTTTGTCTGGTCCTGTCC
>NW_006159564.1:263995-277561 GCF_000334495.1 Tupaia belangeri chinensis
TGCTGACTGCTCTCATGTAGAGAGCAAATACTTCCTCTGCCAATTGCAACTGCATCTCTTACACCTCAGCTGAGAGCATTCTGTAGGTTGGACTTTATTCCAATTTACTTGGATGCCCTTCCCGTTGGCCTTATTTCCCTTTTGTTTCAGTTATAGCCTTCCCTAGGAAGTTAGATACTGCTATTCTACTCCTCACTCAGATGTTGACATAACTTTTATCACCAGCAGTTGTACTTGTCAAAAGCAATTATAGGTGGCTATCAAGTGTCTGGAACCCAGCAGCTCATCTTTATGATACACTTCAGTGATACGCTCAATTTGTAGGTTTATTCACCCATACCCTCCTCTGCTTGTTTGTCCTGCCCAGGGGACTACTTTTCTCCCTTAGAAGCACGTAGTGTTGTGAGGCTCAAGATCAGTCAATAGCATGAATTGAAAGAGTACTCATTATGTGCCAGAATTTTGTGTGAGAAACAAAATACAAGGCATGACTAGAACTGAAAAGAACTCCACAATTTTTGGTCTAAAAATTTTATATCTCAGACAACAAATTTGAGATCCAGAAAAATAAAACAATTTTTTCCAGTCATTCTATAATATTGTGGTGAGAGTAGAACAAAAACAAGCAAACAAACAAACAAACAAACAAAAACATTTCTTATCGCAAGTGCTCATGGGGCTGTCACTTAACTGCAATGACAACTTAAATTCCACAATATCCTAACCGTAAACATTTCCATATAAATTTACATGGCTCTCTCTAGCTAGATGATTCTATTTTTTTGAAAATGCTTATTGATGCCCCATCTTCTTAAAATTTTCCACAAAACCAACTCTACAGAAATTCTAATGAGTTTTTTTTTTTTTCATTGCTCAAATTCTCACTGACCTCAAGTGAGAAAACAAGACATGGAAAATCTTCTCTATCAACAATCCTGCAAGTTTGAAAGTAACACATAAATCAGCAATGACATTAGCGAATACAGAACTGCATATGTGAGGAAGTCTGTGAGAAAGAAGCCTTGCAATATATGTAAGAATTGAAATGTAGTAACTCATTCTTTTTTTTTTTTTTTTTTTTTTTTTTGGTAGTAACTCATTCTGACCAGTAACAATTCTGGTAAGTTAAGCTTAGTAAAGTATGTATTTTTGTCCAAATCTTTTAGCCAATCTAATCTATTCACTACTAAACATATGTCTCAAGTGTGGTCCTGAGTTCCTCCAAAACATATGAGTGCATATATTTCATCTATACAATTGTCACTTAGTGAAAATTTATGGAATAAATGTGATACACAGGATAGAGAGATTTAGAAAATCAATAAGAAGCATAGTCATTGTAATAGAAGCCATGTTGGCCCAACTTGGTGATATAGTCAGTAGCAAATCAAACTGTAATGTGGAAGCCACATGGCCAACAGTGGTTTGGATACATTCCCAGGTCAACTTGAAAACATGCAAGATATGTGCACACATGTCCAAGATCCTGATGAGGGTCAGGAAAGGAAGGTCAGGAAAGGAGATCAAGGTGTGACAAGACCTCTCAGGGATCGCTCTTTCTCTCTCTTTCTTTCTCATAATAATATGTTATTAAGAAAAAAGTTAATAAACTTTAAAAAAAAAAATGTGAGGAAGCCATCTGCTGAACTTTCCTGCTTTCATCCCAGTGTTCCATCTTTTGACATAGACTAGATTGCAGGTACCAGGAAAGAGACATGGAAAGCAGTCAGTACTTCTAATTTCTTCTTTCCACACTTATTCTGTGCTGAGGTTCACTCTTGTATTTGGTAGATAGTGCCATATTTTCAGATCTTTTGAGTCAGAACCTTAATTTCTTGTTGTGGAGGCTCTTGGCTTGTATTTCTAATGCTGTATTGTCTGTTATTTCCTGGACCCTTAGGTTTTAAAGACTTCTCATTTTGCTGACCTAATTTAATTCCCCTGTCCCTACATTCTTCATTCCTTACTGACATTTTTGTTTGTTTGTTTGTTCGTTTTTGGAGAGGTTTTTGCTATAGGGCGCGTGCGCTCGCCAGACAGAGAGACAGAAAGCGAGAAATCATCCCCCAGGGGGGATGGCCATGCCGCAATCCCTTCTCCTCCATTCTCCTCTTGGGATCTTGGGCACGCACGCACACACAACCAGCATGAGTTTTAAGCCATCGGGTCCGGGACACGAACCACAGTCGACTACGTGGGAGTCCAGTGACCTAGCCATTATGCTAACTGCTGGTCTCTTCATTCCTAACTGACTTTAACCCAAGGTACCTACTTACTTTCCCTAAAGAGCCCTGAATTGTCCTTGATATGGTAATTACTAGCATCTTTCTGACTTTTCAGTCAAATCTTCTCTACCTAATGTTGGAGGAAGAGATTCATCTTCAAAAACAGAAGGCATCTTATTAGGAAATGAAAGAATATCTAGCCATGGATAAAACCCCTGGGATACCAACATGATAAAAAAAAAAAAATCATGAAGGTTTAGAACAGCTCCTAAATTAGTAGTATTTATTTTAAAATGCTTTTCAAATAATACAAACTTTTTATTTTAAAAGTTTTTTTACCTATGTGATGAGTGGGAGAGACAGAGAGAGAGAAAGAGAGAAAGAGAATACCCCTGATAGGATCTCAACAACACAAGCCAGCTTTGGACAACCTGGATCATGGGCACACATGTGCTCAGCATACTCAAAAAGATCTCCAGAAGCAAGATAGCAACCTTTCCATGTGGGTCAGCCTTGCAAAGCATCACATTTTACCACTGTATTCCTGTCCAGTTCCATAATATTTTTTTTTATTTCTGTCAGAAAAAAAGTTTTAAAAACCTGTATAAGGAATTTGGTCTAAAAATATATTTCTGTATATATGTCCTGGGGTTAGTACACATCAGAATGATCTCTTGCATTCTATGTATTTGATTACAGAATCTCATACTAATGACCCTGGACAAATCATAATCTTTCACTCACTGATTAAAGATCAAAATGGCCCCATATCCTCATGGAGACTAAAGCAGGCACTGATATTGGTGTATGTTAGGATAATTTTCAATACTCAAAGCAAAAGTTTCTCTTTTTTTTTTTTCTTTCTTCCTTTTTTTTTTTTTTTTTTTGGAGAGGGTTTTGCTATAGGGCACGTGCACTCACCAGAAAGACAGAGAGAGAGACAGAGAGACAGAAAGAAGTGAGAAATCACACTCCGGGGGGGGCGGGGTATGGTCACACCACAATCCTTTCTCCTCCATTCTCCTCTCAGGATCTTGGTCACTCATGCGTACGCACCTGGTGTGAGTTTAAGACACTGGGTCCAGGACTCGAACCGCGGTCAACTACATGGGAGTCCAGCAACATAGCCATTATGCCAACTGCTGGTCCCCACAATACTAAAAGTTTGATCCCTTAATTGTTCAGCAAAAATTTATTAACTAGACAACACTTACCTCTCATATTTCAGTTAATTCAGAATTTGACTAAGTATATAATATTTATTTTAATCTGATTTGTTAAATAACTTTTATATGTCTAAAAATTGAGTATCAGTACTCTAAAATATGCCTGCACTGAGATGGCATCACAAATCCTACCTTCACTAGTAACTATACTTACTCGAGTAATTTAAAGTTTTTAAATCTCAGTTCTCTCATGTGTAAAATAGGTGGGGGAGGGGATTTACTACTAGCAATTAGTCAACTAAGTGACTTTCAAAGTTCTTTCCAACTGTGAAAAGTTTTTTGTATGGATTCTGTAACACTATTGTGTACCACCCAAATATTATTCCTCTCCCTTGACAATAAGAGAAAAATAAATAAAACAGAAGCACAAAATAAAGTCTTACGTGACCTCTCCAGTGTGCCTAAAGCCTGTAATTCTCACTGACTCTAGAAAGAGTTCTGCAGATGTGGAGGGAAGAACATAAATAGTGTGTATCTCTGCAAAAGAAAACTGAACAACCATGAACAGCCAGCTACACCAAGAGTGACTTCCCTTGAGCTGTGCATTGGTACTGGTATTCAAACCAGCTATGCCTCAAACCCTAATCTAAATTTGTTTGCAACAAGAATGTATTTGGAGACCCAGGGGAGAATATTTATTTGCCTCCAGGAGATTAAAGATGGAGACACCACAACTAACTTCCAAGTCATTAGTGACCGTAGGAAATTTCTCAAAAAAGAAGTATTTGCTATGTTTCCTCTTTCTTGTTTTGCTTTGCTTATTTTAAACCAATACCAAGCTGAGCATCTACTATGTACCAGAACAGTAATTGACTCTGTGGGATTAGAAGGATAAATAACACACACCTCATCTTCAACGCTGGCTGTAGAGAGGACAAGGTATGCACAAATAGGTGTGGCACCCATTTATTTTCACCCATTGAATCAATTGGAATGAAATTTGACCTGTAGATAACTTTGGATAGAAAATTCGAAAGTTCCAGTCACTATTAAATTTCTTTGCCTTTAAAGTGTTTTACTTAGAAGAAACAAATTGTTACAAAAGTAATGTGTTTTTTATAGAAACTTTAGACAAAGCAAATAAATAATTTAAAAAATACTGGTGATTTTCAGGTTGTATTTAAAGAATCAATTCATAATATTGGTGTGCATCCTTTCAGATATTTTTTTTAATCTGTGTATCAAAGTTTTTATACAACATAATATTCTGGTGTGCATCCTTTCAGATTTTTTTTTAATCTGTGTATCAAAGTTTTTATAATAAGAATCTTTGTAGGAAAAAAAATAGATATGGCACTATACAGTTTGAATTGACCCACAAATAATTGATACAACATTCTCTAAGAATTCTGAATAAGTTTTGACTAATTCCATCAAGTCACTATAGACATAAATTATATGTATAAACACAAACATATATGTGTACATACACACATACATGTACACAGACAAACTTGCTGCAAGCCAAGGAGTATAGCCATACCACTTTAATATTTTAAGAAAACAATAACACACTGAACAAAATTGGCAAAAATTTAGCAAACTCTATGATTATAATTGTAATGAACTGACTTAATTCCATTAATAGAAGTGTTGACATTTAGTGTTCTAAGAGAAATTAGTAAATATGATCAACTAGACATTTCATACATGTTACTCTCCTAAAATGAAATGTTTCTTTTTTTTTCCTTTACTTTTTTTGGAGAGATTTTTGCTATAGGGCATGTGCACTTGTCAGACAGACTGAGAGAGACAGAGAGATAGAAAGCAAGAAATCACCCCCTAGGGGTGATGGCCACGCCACAATCCCTTCTCCATTCTCCTCTCGGGATCTTGGGCACACAGACCCAGTGCCCAGTGTGAGTTTAAGCCACTAGGCCCGGGACTCGAACCGCAGTTGACTACATGGGAGGCTAGTGACACAGCCATTGTGCTAACTGCTGGTCCCCTAAAATAAAATGTTTCTTGAAAACACTTCAAGCAAGTATTTTCTTTTTAAAAGTATTTTTTTGTTTGAGAGTTTATTTACCTTGAAAACAAGATGTTGCCTCAACCCAACAGACTGTTTCTGGGATTTCTGGCAATTTTATTTAACACTTTCTAATTTTTCATGTAAACAGGATTTTCTAAAAGTTTTTAAGTTTTTTCCTTTTATTTCTTCCGTGAGGGAGACAGATGCAGAGAGGCAGGCATCCCCAACAGGGTTCTCACACTGAAGTCCAATCTCAGTCTCAGCCAGCCTGGATACCAGGCACACATGAGCGTACCTGCTGTGCAGGGAGACCCCAGGGTGTGAACTCAGAACTATACCCTGGCGGGTCCAGTTGTGTTATTGCTATACCACCACCCAGCCCTCATTTAAATAGTTTTTGTTTGTTTGTTTTATTCATGATAAAGAGCATATCCACATGCAAAAGAGAAGGAAGAGAAGGGAAAGCAGAATCTCATCACTCCACAGTTCCCTTTCCCCTGTGCTCCAACATATCATTCTCTTGAGCCTGTGTACATCCAGCTGGTAGGTTCCAGACTAACAGGGCCAGGGACTTGAACAGGTTGGCATGTGACTTCCAGCACTAGTAGTATGCTGACAAGTACAGCACCAGGCTGGGCCTTAAATATGGAATTTTTAGTATCTTTAATGAAAACAGCAGATAAGCTAATTTTGTTCTATATACAGACTGTTTAAGCTTCCTTACAAGATTGATCACATGCACAAAACTATGTTTTCTCAAAAAAAAAAAGTGTTACAATGTCATTAGAGGAATAAAAAGATGCAGATCCTAAAAGAACAAATATGAAAAGGAAAACAGTATAGGACAGATTGCAGCAACTTTGTGGAAAACTGATAGAGCAGTGATAGCTAACTTAACTTATAAAAGAGCACAATTTCAAGTGCCTGAAAGGAGTGTCTTAGGTCAGTTTCCTTAGAAGAAGAGCCTGAAATGAAGATTCTTGCCTAAGTGATATACTGATGGAGTCTCTCAGGTGAAAGTTATAGGAAAACAATGGAAACAGGCTAGAGTAGAAGAAAAGGCGTGGCCAAGATGTGACATCAGAGGAAGTCTATCCCCAGCCTGATCCCACAGAGAGCTCTGGGGAATAAATGGCACCGAAAAGTTATTTCCTCCAGATAGAAGAGTGCTGTGTTAATATACCCTTGCATCAGCTGCCCTGTGGCTATGGGGCTTCCCTAGGTAGAGAGAGAAAAGTGTAATCTTCCATGTATCTCCAGGTCACAAGGCTCTACATGGCCAAGGACAATCATTCAAAGAAGGGTTCAGGTGTGAGCTATGAGTATTCAGCACTTCAGTAACTGGAGGCTGGGGGTACAACGCTAGCAAATGGGATCTGGGCAGAGTACCAACAGCATATTCTCTAGTTCATCCCTTGCATGGCTTCTCACGTTAAGTTTATTCCATCTGATCACTGCTTCTTTCAGGGCTCTGCTAACCACTTCCAATAAAATTTATTGGAGAATGAACAAGATGAGCTCCTGTCCCCTTGCTATGGTTGGTTCCAAGACCCTAACTGACATCCAACGTGTCCCTCGTTCACGATTTCTAGCTTTCTCCCTTTCTTCTATGGCTTCTGATTATTAAGGCGATTCATCTAGTGGGATGTTCAGGCACTCATCCTTGAGTAGTCAAAGTTGTCTCTGGTTAGTAAGCTTGTATTGCTTCACTGGCCATTTTACAGCTAAAATTGGTCCAGTGAAAATTTCAAAGTTACAATTCCTTGAGAACAACTAAAAAATGTCTCAGCAGGTCATCTGAGTTCCAAACACATTTCTCCCTCCCTTACTGGATAGCAAAATTCTACCACCTCAGTGATGAGTAGGGTCACAAGTACCTCTGCCAACATGGCAGTTTCTCCTTCACCTGTTGATATTCTAGGATAAAGATCCCAGAATGGCAGATGGTATCTCTAGTTTTTGTTGTTGTTTTGAGAGATTTTTGCTATAGGGCATAGGCACTCACCAGAGAGACAGAAAGCAAGAAATCAGCCCCTAGGGGGAACGGACATACCACAATCCCTTTTCCTCCATTCTCACCTGGGGTCTCAGACACACACGCACATGTGCCTGGCATGAATTTCCAGTTGCCAGATTCGGGACTTAAACCTCAGTCGACCACATGGGAGTCTAGCAACTAACCATTACACCATCTGCTGATCCCTGACAGCTGTTTTTTTTTTGTTTTGATTTTTTGTTTGTTTGTTTTGTTTTTTAAAGTTGACCATTTATTGAGTTCCCAGGTGAAAGAATTTCCCTCTGGGGAAGTAGGCTCTCTAGACTCACAGAGCCTAGAGGTGTAAAGTGATAGTATCTGAATCATCTTTATTTATATTCCTTAGTTCTCAGACCTAGATAACCTACTGGGGAGATGCAACATACAATGGCCATTCGTTAGAGGCAAATAGCATATAACAGTGTCCAACATTTATAGCTGCCAAATTACACCAACAAGAGGTAAAGAGGTCATTCCTATTCTCTAACAGACCAGCGACTTCCAGAGAAGGCTGCAGGTATGAATCATTAGCAAACAACATCCCCTAAAGTCAGAGAATGTATACACTAACCTAGTAAAGGGAATCGGGTAGGACACCAAGGCATTTCCTACAGGAAGATCAGTGAGAATTGAAAACTGAGGTGTTCGGGACCAGCAGTTAGCGTAATGGCTATGTCGCTGGACTCCCATGTAGTCGCCCACGGTTCACGTCCCAGACTCAGTGGCTTAAAACTCATGCCAGGTGCGTGTGTGCCTAAGATCCCGAGAGGAGAATGGAGGAGAAGAGATTGTGGTGTGACCATCCCCCCTGCGGGGTGATTTCTCACTTTCTGTCTCTCTGTCTCTCTCTGTCTGTCTGGCGAGCGCATGCACCCTACAGCAAAAACCTCTCCAAAAAAGAAAGAAAGAAAGAAGAAAATTTAGGTGTTCACAGCGTCCTCCTCACCACGGTCACTCTGCAATGCCAGCGCCACCTCCAGCTCAGCAAACTCCTGCTGTAGAAGGGAGGTGAAGTGAGGAGATCTCCATCCCATGTTCTAAAGCAGACAGCCCACAAATCCACTGATAATAAAGCACCTAGGAAGCAACCAGCTGCAAAAACCTCTCTACTGGAGAGGTAAAGAAACTTCATCATTATAGGCTGGGTGCATTACGGCCTTGGAAAGTCAGATGTTATCAGAAGCCCTATGAACTGATTCACAGACTTCCTCTCCAGTGTCTGAGCAAGAAATTGCTCAGGACTTTAAAACAGCTCTGTGCTTCCAAAATGCAGCTATTGGTGCCTTGCAGGAGGCAAATGAGGCCTATTTGGTTGGCCTTTATGAAGATACTAATCCACATGCTATCCATACCAAGTGTGTAGCAATCATGCCAAAAGACATTCGGCTAGCATGCTTCATATGTGGACAAAGTGTTTAAGAATCTACTATGATGGAAAACATTTTATTCTCAAAACAAAGAAAAAAATTCTCTGCTTTCTGTTACTGGTAGTTCTGAATGTTAGATTTTTTTTCCCCCATGGGGTCAAAAGATACCTAAGTAGGAACCAGCAGTTAGCATAATGGTTATGTCGCTGAACTCCCATGTAGTCGACCGTGGTTGGAGTCCTGAACCCAGTGCCTTAAACTCACGCCGGGCGCGTGTGTGTGTGCGTGCCCAAGAACCTGAGAGGAGAATGGAGGAGAAGGGATTGTGGCTTGGCTATCCCCCCGAGGGGCGATTTCTCGCTTTCTATCTCTCTGTCTCTCTTGCAAGCACACACATCCTATAGCAAAAACCTCTAAAAACCAACAACAACAACAACAAAAAACCTAAGTATATGATTACAAGTGGAAAATAGGGGACAGAAATAAGGTATAGGAAGTTTTTCCATTTTCATTTGTGAGTGGATTTTTAATATAAATGCAGTGGTGTAAAGCATTAATGCAAGCCAAAAGGTTTTGGTGAACAAGTTTCAGCAGTTCAACTTCATAACAATTATAAATAAAGCTATTCAATTTTTTTGGATCAATGCCAGCATTTGGATTAAAAAAAAAAAAAGTAAATTCCTTATTGATGGGGAAAAAAGATTGAAAATTGACCTGATTCCTATTTTAGAACCCCCAACAGACTGAGGACTCCAAAGAATAGAGATAATATAAAGAGGAAATTATTTAAGTTTAAATTTTCTAAAAGGTAATAAAGAAATGGCAATTGATTAGAAAGGATGTTTTTAAAAAGAAACAAGCTAGGGAGCAGCAGTTGTTGTAATGGCTATGTCTCTGGACTCCCATGTAGCCGACTGTGGTTCGAGTCTCAGACCCAGTGGCTTAAACTCATGATTGACACATGTGCATGCGTGCCCAAGATCCCAAGAGGAAAATGGAGGAGAAGGGATTGTGGCGTGGCCATCCCCCATGGGGGGTGATTTCTCACTTTCCGTCTCTCTGTCTCTCTCTCTTTCTGGCAAGCACACGCTCCCTATAGCAAAAACCTCTCCAAAAAAAAAGAAACAACATAATAAATAACTCTTAGATGTTATAAATATGATTTTTAAAAAAGTGAAAACCACAGTGGAAGGATTAGAAGATAAATCAAGGCTGTTGCTCAAAAATAAAATAAAAAGTTTGAAGGACCAGCAGTTAGCATAATGACTATGTCGCTGGACTTCCACGTAGTCGACCGCAGTTCAAGTCCTGGACCCAATGGCTTAAACTCATGCCTGGTGCGTGTGCGTGCATGCCCAAGATCCAGAGAGGAGAATGGAGGAAAAGGGATTGCGGCATGGCCATCCCCCCTGGGGAGTAATTTCTTGCTTTTTCTGTCTCTCTGTCTCTCTCTGCTTTTCTGGTGAGCACACGTGCCCTATAGCAAAAACCTCTCTCAAAAAAAAAAAAAAAAAAAGACAATGGGAAAATAACTTGAAAGTTCTAGAAGATTATTTTCAACCTGAAAGTTCATATCTAACTGATTGCCAATGAAAGATGAGGGAAAAGCAAATTTCGTCGTCTTAGCACTCTTTATTGGGAAGCTACTAGGAAAGCAAAATAAAGGTAAAGCCCAGAATAACAGCCAGACAGAAGGCTTAGAGAATAATGAGTGTGGAATGGAACAGAAGAGCAGAAACCTCGAAGGGATAAATTCAGGGAGGGGGGGTTATTAATCAAAATTTTTGAGCATTTGGGGGGAAAATGTCAATAGTTATATGACCAATTTAACAGAGAAAATGATAAATAGTAAGGAAACATACAGAGAAAATTGTGCGGGATAAAATATAATTAACTCTGGAAAAAATAGAAAGAAGTCCAAGAAGGGAAGTGAAATCATAATACATTATCGATAGTTAAAAGGGTCACATTATTATTCTTATGCTATGTCTACTGACTTAACTAAAATTGGAAAGATGTATAAATGGGGGCATTTGAAAGACCCACATCTTTTTTTTAATATTTTTTTGGTGCCAGCAGGTGGCGTGGTTGTTAAGGGCACTGGACTCCCACGTGACCGACTGCGGTTTGAATCCTGAACCTATCAGTTCGCTTTCTCACTTTGCCTCTCTCACTCTCTCCATCTCTGGTCAAATTAAATTGATTGAATAAATAAAGTTAAATAAAATAATTCTTGGGAACCAGCAGTTAGCGTAATGGCTATGTCGCTGGATTCCCATGTAGTCGACCGCGGTTCGTGTCCCGGACCCGGTGGCTTAAAACTCACGCCGGGCGCGTGTGCGTGCGTGCCCAAGATCCCGAGAGGAGAATGGAGGAGAAGGGATTGCGGCGTGATCATCCCCCCTGGGGGGTGATTTCTCGCTTTCTGTCTCTATGTCTCTCTCTGTCTGTCTGGCGAGCGCATGCGCCCTACAGTGAAAATCTCTCCAAAAAAATTTTAAAAAATAAAATAAAAAAATAAAAAATAAAATAATTCTTTTAAAATAAGCTTTTTAGTGCATGTGTGCTCACCAGAGAGAGAGACAGAGAATGCCAGAGGGAAGGTGAGAATTCAACCCCTAGGGGGAGGGCCACGCTCCACTCCCTTCTATTTCATTCTCCTCCTGGGATCTTGAGCGCTCTCACACACACTTCTGGTATGATATTCAAGCCACCTGGTCCAGAACTGAAGCTGCAGTCGGCCATGTGGGAATCCAGCAACGTAACAGTTAGGCTATCTGTTGATCCCAGAGATCTAAAGCTAAAGAAGCCTATAGATAAAGTATAAAATTAATAACCCCACAAAAAGACTACCATTTAGGAATATGGAGGCAATTACTATTCATCTTTTTATTCAGCTCTATTTTTGTAATTGACACACAAATAATTCTTTATGTTTTGGTGTAATATTTTGATATATGTATGGAATTTTTAATGATCAAATGAATGTAATTAGCATTCCCATCATCTCAAACACTTATCATTTCTTTGTTTTAAGAATATTCCAAATATTTTCTTATAGTTATTTTAAAATATATAATGAATGATTGTTAACTGTAGTCACTACTGAGATATAAAAATACTTTTATATTTTTACTTACAGAGTGCTTAGGACTGTATTTCTAATTTTATAAATCAAAGCACACAGAAGAATATTTATAAAGCACAGATCTGATAAAAAGTATCTTGATACCAGGCGTATATCTTGATACAAAGTAACACTAATATATAAAGAAATCCAAGCCTCAGTAATAAAAAACAAACCATCCAATTAAAAAAAAAAAGGCAAAAGTTCAAATAGTCTCTTCACCAAAGAAGATATATGGATGGCAAATAACCACATGAAAAAGATGTTAAAGTAACTACCCATAATGGAAGGGAAAATTAAAACTACAACAAATTAAAATCACTCCACACTTATTATAATGGCTACAATTTAAAAGATTGTCAAAACAAAGTGTTGGTTAAGATGTGAGGCAGGAGCTGGAATGCCCATACACTGCTGATAAGAATTTTAAATGAATGATACAATAATTTTTTTTTTTTGGAGAGGTTTACGCTATAGGGCGCATGCGCTCGCCAGACAGACAGAGAGACATAAAGACAGAAAGCGAGAAATCACCCCCCAGGGGTATGGTCACGCCGCAATCCCTTCTCCTCCATTCTCCTCTCGGGATCTTGGGCACGCACGCACACGCGCCCAGCGTGAGTTTTAAGTCACCGGGTCCAGGATGCGAACCGCGGTCGACTACGTGGGAGTCCAGCGACATAGCCATTACGCTAACTGCTGGTTCCCACAATAATTTTTCATAACAGTTTGGCAGCTCCTTAAATATTTTTAATACCGTATTTAAGTATCAAACAATATGATCCAGCTGTTCTACTCCTACATATTTATTCACAAGAGAAGAAGTCCCATGTCTATAAACTTTATTTAGGGAATGGAAACATGTATTATGTGTTTCAGTTATTATATTTACACACATATAATTTCTCAGTCCAAAAGAGTTCTTCCAAAATAGTGTTATCAATACCTCATCCATAATATTCCTTGTGAATCAGGCAGGAATGATGGCAGGGAGGGAGAGAAGAAAAATGTTAAACCAAGGAATGTTCATGAAAGCCTTGCTCATTTCAGTCAAAAAACACAACTCAAATCATCAAAATGTTCATGAATAAACAAATTTTGGTATATCCATACAGTGGAATACTGCTCAGTAATAACTAGGTCACTATCTCTCACCATATACAAAATGAACACAAAATGAGTTAAAGATTAAAATGGAAAACACAAAAGTATAAAATTACTAGAAGGAAACATATGAGAAATGCTTCAGGTCATTGGTCTAGGCAAAACTTTTGTTTTTTCTTTTTTTTTCCAAAATAAAACCTCAAAATATAGGCAACAACAGGAAAAATAGACAAGTGAGAGCATATCAAACTAAGAAGCTTCTGTACAGCAAAAAAAAAAAAAAAGTAATTGATAAAGATACAATCTACAGAATAAGAGAAAATATCTGCACACTATCATTCAACAAGAGATTAATAACTAGATTATCTAAGGAGCTCAAACAGCTCACCAGCAATAACTAATAACCGAATTAATCAATCTGAACAAACAATTCTATTTTTTATAATTTTAATTAACTTTATTTATTTATTTTTAATTTGACCAGAGAGGGTCAGAGTGTGCATGTGAGAA
>NW_006159564.1:277619-286087 GCF_000334495.1 Tupaia belangeri chinensis
CCAGTGCCCTTACCCACCACGCCATCTGCCATCCCCTGAACAATTCTTGAAGGAAGACATACAAATGGCCAAAAAAGCATATTAAAAAGGGCACAACATTGGGAACCAGCAGTTAGCGTAATGGCTATGTCGCTGGACTCCCACGTAGTCCACCGCGGTTCATGTCCCGGACCCAGTGGCTTAAAACTCACGCCGGGCACGTGTGCGTGCGTGCCCAAGATCCCGAGAGGAGAATGGAGGAGAAGGGATTGCGGCGTGACCATCCCCTCTGGGGGGTGATTTCTCGCTTTCTGTCTCTATGTCTCTCTCTGTCTGTCTGGCGAGCGCACGCGCCCTATAGCGAAAATCTCTCCAGAAAAAAAAAAAAAAGGGCACAACATCACTAATGTTGAGGAAAATGCAAATAAAAACCACAATGAGATATTACATCACTCTGTTAAAAATGGCTATTATAAAAACAAATAAATAAAACTCACAGGCACTGGCAAGGCTGTGGAGAAGGAGGAAATTTGTGGGTGGGAAAGCAAATTAGTTCAGTCACTATGTGATATAGTATGGAAGGTCCTCAAAAAACTAAAACTAGGATTACTTCATAATCTAGTAACTCGACCTCTGCATATATATATCCAAAAGATAAAAAATCAATAGGTCAAAGAAATATCTGCCCTCCACGTTTTTTCCAACCCTCTTCACAATAGCAATGATGTGGAACCAAACTAAGTGCCCCCAAACTGAGAAACAAACAAAGATAATTTTTAAAATAATTATTTATTTAACTTTATTCATTATTATAATTTTTTAAATTTGCTATAGGGCACATACACTTACTAGAGAGAGACACAGAATAAGAGTGAGGGAGGGAGAGAAAGCGAGAAAGCAAGCCACAGGTCTGGGACTTGAACCATGTTCAGCCATGTGGAAGTATAGTGTCTCAACCACCACGCCACCAGCTGGCCCCCAAGATAATATTTTTTATATACACAATGGAATACTTTCAGCCACTGAAAGAATTAATTCTTGTCATTTGAGGCTAAATGAATGAACCCAGAAGAAATCATGTTAAATGAAATGAGCCAGGCACTGAATACAAATACTGTGTGTCCCCACTTACTACTGGACACTAAAAGACCCAATTGTGTAGAAGTAGAGAGTGTAGTGGTGGATACAAGAAGTTGGGAAAGGAAAGAAGAGAAGAACTTGATTACAAACGTTCATATAACAACTAGAATTGGTTATAGAATATAACATGGTAGAATTAAGGAACACTGATGTCTATTTAATATATATTTCAAAAGAACCAGCAGAGCAAATTTGAGTGTACACAACAAAAAGTAGTAATAAATGTTGGAGCTAGATGGGAGGTTTTTCTAGTTCTCTTATTTGATAGCTACAAAATGCATACATGCTTTGCAAACCATACTATACTCCATGAAGGTGTACAACTGATATGTAAATCAGAAATTACAATAAAAATTATTATTTAAAGAATAAAATTATTGTATATGCAACAGCACAGTATAAATAATCTCAAAATAATTATACCAAATGAAAGAAGCCACTCCAGGAGGCCAGCAAATGGCATGATGGTTAAGACCCTGGACTCTCACATGGTCAACTACAGTTTGAGTCCTGGACCCAACAGCTTGAAAATGATGCTGGGTGTGTATGCATGGAGCCCAAAATCCTGAGAGGAGGATGGAGAAGAAATTATGGCATGGTCATTCTCTTCCACACACACCCAGTGGGAGGTGATTTCTCACTTTCCCTCTCACTGTTTCTCCCTGTCTTTCTGCAGTCCATGCACTCTATCACAAAAACCTAAAAACAGAAAGAAAAGAAAAAGAAGCCACCCCAACAAAGCATACTGTGTGTTTTCATTTTATATAAAACTCTAAAAACTGAAAGCGCATTGATATTAAGAGAAAGATCAGTAGCTGCTTGTGGAGAAAGTAAGTGGTCAGGGACAGGAAAAGGAATTACAGAAAGGAATGAGACACATTTGAAAGTGATGTAAATGTTCCCCGTCTTGATTGTAATGTTGGTTTCTAAATTAATCAGCGTACACTTGAAATATGTGCAGGATATTGTAGTCTATTATAACTCAAGAGCACCCTTAAATAAACAAAAAAATAAATAGAATTCTGAAAATAAGTCCAGGAAATCTATAACCTATTTTATGAAAGTTGAGTCATTATTTCATTCAGTCAACTGTATGGCTCCTACAGGATAAACTTTGTGCTGTAAGCTGGGAGCAGAAATATTTCTGTAATGTAACACCCGTTCCCAAGGACTCCACAGATTTGTAAAATAATAGATACCTAAGATTTAGGAAGGTAATACATGACTTTTGTTTCCAAGATAGCAGTTAAGGTTCTTTACAATTCCTATATACCAAACTATATATAATAAATTATGTTAGCAGTCCTTTTTTATATGAAGTCTCTATCATTAATTACCACTGTTATTCACTCCCCCAAAAAAGTTTGTATTTTTTTGGGGGGTGGTAATATCTTCCCTTTCAACACTAGAGTATTAATACTACAAAATCATCATTACTATTCAGCAGTAACACAGTTCTAAACTTTGAGAGTAGATTTCCTAAAAACCTGACTTTAGACCTGGACCCTCCTGTTACTTTCATTTGGGGACATTTCATTGCTTGTTAGCATCTCTGTCAAGAGAGCTCAGTACGGGAACCAGCAGTTAGCGTAATGGCTATGTCGCTGGACTCCCACGTAGTCCACCGCAGTTCGTGTCCCAGACCCGGTGGCTTAAAACTCACACCGGGCGCATGTGCGTGCGTGCCCAAGATCCCAAGAGGAGAATGGAGGAGAAGGGATTGCAGCGTGGCCATCCCCCCTGGGGGGTGATTTCTCGATTTCTGTCTCTAAGTCTGTCTCTGTCTGTCTGGCGAGTGCACGCGCCCTATAGTGAAAACCTCTCTTTAAATAAAAGAGAGAGCTCAGTAAGAAAGAGGAGGCAAAATTCAAACCCGTCTAATAACCTGCTGAGAATCATAAAATCTTAAAATTAGAAGTAACAGCAAAGGTTATCTATTTCAGCTCTTACTCAGTACTGCAATCTTCTCTACCTTATACCCAACACATATTCACCCAGGCCATATGCTGCCTGAACAATGCGAACAATAGCAGATCCAATGTTCACTATTCCAATAATAAATCTTACAGTCTTCCATGCTGGCAGTTCAAAGAGAAACTCTGGGGGGGGGGTGGTTGGAAACAATATTAAACTTTCGGGGAATAGTAATGTATATCATGTACTTCATTATTATACCCACGCACATAGTATTTCTTAATCCAAAAAATTCTTCCCAAATATTGTTACAAATACTCATTCTGAATATTCCCCATGGATAAGGCAGAAAGAATGGGAGGGAGGAAGGGAGAAAACTGAAGAATAAATCCATTAGTGTGCTTTCTGACCCCCATCCTACTCTCACACCTCTACCATGTGAAAGCATAGCAAGAAGGCCATCCTCTGCAAGCCAGAAAGAGAGCCCTCAGAACCAGACCGTACTGGCACCCTAATCTCTGACTTCCAACCTACGAACTATGGGAAAATAAATTTCTGTTGTTTAAGTCATCAAATCTATAGTATTTTGTTACAGCAGCCTGGATTCACTAATACGATTAGTCTTAGGAAGACTTTTTTGAAGTATATTAAGAAATTTATCAGAACTCAAAATACTTTCTTGCCTCTATCAATTCAAAGACCACAGTTTAAAATATATCACAGGTTCATTTTTTCCAGATCATTTATTTAGTCTTTATTTACTTATCTTAAAAAAAAATGTCGCTGGACTCCCACGTAGTCCACCGCAGTTCGTGTCCCAGACCCGGTGGCTTAAAACTCACACCGGGCGCATGTGCGTGCGTGCCCAAGATCCCAAGAGGAGAATGGAGGAGAAGGGATTGCAGCGTGGCCATCCCCCCTGGGGGGTGATTTCTCGATTTCTGTCTCTAAGTCTGTCTCTGTCTGTCTGGCGAGTGCACGCGCCCTATAGTGAAAACCTCTCTTTAAATAAAAGAGAGAGCTCAGTAAGAAAGAGGAGGCAAAATTCAAACCCGTCTAATAACCTGCTGAGAATCATAAAATCTTAAAATTAGAAGTAACAGCAAAGGTTATCTATTTCAGCTCTTACTCAGTACTGCAATCTTCTCTACCTTATACCCAACACATATTCACCCAGGCCATATGCTGCCTGAACAATGCGAACAATAGCAGATCCAATGTTCACTATTCCAATAATAAATCTTACAGTCTTCCATGCTGGCAGTTCAAAGAGAAACTCTGGGGGGGGGGGTGGTTGGAAACAATATTAAACTTTCGGGGAATAGTAATGTATATCATGTACTTCATTATTATACCCACGCACATAGTATTTCTTAATCCAAAAAATTCTTCCCAAATATTGTTACAAATACTCATTCTGAATATTCCCCATGGATAAGGCAGAAAGAATGGGAGGGAGGAAGGGAGAAAACTGAAGAATAAATCCATTAGTGTGCTTTCTGACCCCCATCCTACTCTCACACCTCTACCATGTGAAAGCATAGCAAGAAGGCCATCCTCTGCAAGCCAGAAAGAGAGCCCTCAGAACCAGACCGTACTGGCACCCTAATCTCTGACTTCCAACCTACGAACTATGGGAAAATAAATTTCTGTTGTTTAAGTCATCAAATCTATAGTATTTTGTTACAGCAGCCTGGATTCACTAATACGATTAGTCTTAGGAAGACTTTTTTGAAGTATATTAAGAAATTTATCAGAACTCAAAATACTTTCTTGCCTCTATCAATTCAAAGACCACAGTTTAAAATATATCACAGGTTCATTTTTTCCAGATCATTTATTTAGTCTTTATTTACTTATCTTAAAAAAAAAAAAAGAAAAGAAAGAAAACAGGTTTGGAAGGAAAAGAAAAGCTGTTAAGAAACTGAATGCTTGGATCCTAGACTTGGAGTTACTGTGATCACTTGACAAAACTGGTGCTCAAGTCCTCTTCTATAAAAATAACGGTTGGAATTTTAAATGATTTAAAATCTCTCCTCCATTTATAGTATTCTCCAAATCTTTACATCTAAAAGCCCTTGTAACAACAAAGGAAAAGGAACAGATTTGTAATCAATTTGGTTGCACATGTAAATAACTTTGGAATAATGTAGAAAAAAAAAAGAAAAACAGAGTTATAACTGCCTCATAGCCAAAAACATTATAGAACTCTATAAGGAAGCTGAATTTTTCCTATTAAGAATTAAAATATCCCAAAAGTGGATATTTTTATATATACTTAAGTGTGAAAGAAAAAAATTACAGTTGAGGCTTCCAAAATGTAGTCTGTAGTTTCCCCTTCTGTATAAAAATATTCATTCATCCAACATATTTTAGGGAATGAGATACAAAAACCAAATCAAGTCTTGTCCCACCATTTGGAGTCCAGAACCAGGGAACCCTCCATTAGTCAGCAGTTTTTCTAATTAGTAATAAACACACTTAAGTATTGTAGGACTTTATATCTTGATTAGATGTGTAATTTTTCCATTTGATTCAACAAAATGTGCACACTGGAAAGAAAGAGTATCACATAGAGCACTGCAATGGGCAAAAATTCTTTAGAGACCCTCTTCTCCGAAGTCTCTTAAAATGGCTTGAGGACAGCAAGCTGCTCCTTCGTTGGAGCTTCCCTGGCATTTGATTCTCTTCCCTGTGACTGCATCTTGCTATGTTGTAACATCCATTTAAATAGGTCTAGATATCAAGGGACATCATAAAGAGAAATAAAGCCTTGCATTTATAGTTCTCAAAACTTTGCACCTCATCTGATCAATAGCTAGTGCTTAGTCACCTAAGAGAATTAATCCTCATTGAACCGATGAACTACATGAGGAGGCTTGGTTTGCAGTTATTTGTCCAAGGTCTCCCAGGCAAACAGGTGTGGCAGAGCCAGGGGTAGAACTAAGATCTCAGGTTCACAGTTCAGTGTTCATGTTTTCAATAGCTTACAATTAAGGATCTGGCACCTCACTCCAATCCCATCGTGTATCCTTTTAGGAGTAATCAGAAAGTCCAACAGTTTAAAGGAAAAAAAAAAAAGGAAAATTTAAAACAAGAGGCGATCTCATTTAAAAAAAGGAAACGAACTAATTTAAATGGACCTTTTTCCAAATAAAAGAAAAAAATACAAAGAACCAGTAAATATGAGAAAAGATATTTAACATTATTAGTCAACTAAATAAAAGAAAAAATATAAGTAAAAAAATATAAAGAACCAATAACCATGGGAAAAGATATTTAACATTATTAGTCAACAAGGAATAAAAATCAAAATCACAGTCAGAAAACTATGGGCAATAACTAATGTTGACAAGGATTTGGAGAAGATAGAACTCTTATACATGGAGGATAGGAATGTAAGATGGTGCGACCACTTTGAGAAACAGTGTGGCAATTCCTCAGACAGTTCCAAATGTCCCAGGAATTTTACTGCTAGGATGTACCCTACAGAAATTAAAACAAATGGCTACATAAAACTTGTACATGTGAGGGATCCTCAGATGGCATAAGGGTTACATCGCTGGACTCCCATGTAGTCGACTGCAATTTGAGTCCTGGATCCAGTGGCTTGAAACATACACCAGGCACGTGTGCGTGTGTGCCCAAGGTCCTGAGAGGAGACTAGAAGAAAAGGGATTGCAGCATGGCCATTCCCCCAGGGAGGTGATTTCTCGCTTTCTGTCTCTCTGTCTCTCTGGCAAATGCATGTACCCTATAGCAAAAATCTCTCCAAAAAAAAAAAGTAAAAAAAAAACTTGTACGTGAGTGTTGAAAACAGTAGTATCCTTAATAACCCGAAAGTGAAAGCAACTGATGAATAGATAAACAGAATTGTGGTAGATTCTTGCAATGGAATATTTAACATCAAAAGTATCAAGTAAGGATCAATACAACATGAATGAACCTTGAAAACATTATGCTAAATCAGAGAACCTAAATAGAAAAAGCCACATATTCTATGATTCCATTTTTATGAACTGTCCAGAGCAGACAAATCCATACAAATATAAAGTAGATTAGGGATTGCAGGGACTGGGCAAAGGAGTGAATAGGGAGTGACTGCTAATGGGTTTGGAGTTTCTTCTGAGGGTGATGAAATGTTATGGGAATTAGATGGCTGCACACCTCTGTGAATAAAATAAAACTGTGTACTTTAAGAGCATGAACTCTGGGTCAGCAGATGGCAGAGAGGTTAAAGCAGCTGAATCCGACATGGCCAGCTGCACATGAGTGCTTGCACACCAAAGTCTCCAGAGAAGAAAGGAGGAGAAGGGATTGTGGCATATTCATTCTCCCTGAGGAGGTGATTTCTCACTTTCTCTCTCTCTCTGTGTCTCACTGGAAAGCACACGTGCCCTACTGCAAACAATAACATAGCATGAACTTTATGATATGTGTGTTATATCTCATTAAAAATAATACAAATAAGGAAGAAAATGACATAAAACAGTCAAACTTGTAAAATAAATGTCTTTATAGAAAAACTATGTTTTAATGGTGCTATATAGTACCTGGTACAAAATGAAATGAAATATTAGGATCTATTGTGTCCCATGAGGGAGACTAAAGGAAAACAGTATTTATTTAGAGTCAGTACTATTAACAGGTCCCAGGATAAATACATTTTCTATATTTACTCATTAATCTTTTTTTTTTTTTGAGAGATTTTCACTGTAGGGCGCGTGCGCTCACCAGACAGAGAGAGACATAGAGACAGAAAGCGAGAAATCCCCCCCAGGGGGGATGGTCACGCCGCAATCCCTTCTCCTCCATTCTCCTCTCGGGATCTTGGGCACGCACGCACACGCGCCCGGCGTGAGTTTTAAGCCACTGGGTCCGGGACACGAACCGCGGTCGACTACATGGGAGTCCAGCGACATAGCCATTACGCTAACTGCTGGTTCCCTCATTAATCTTTTTTAAGCTTATTTATTTCTTCCATTAGTGAGAGCGAGACAAACAAGAAAGATCAACACCCCCAACAAAGTTTTGATACCACTGTCCACTCCTAGCTTCAGTCTGCTTCAGGTCATGGGTACACATATGCCAGGCATCCTCAGAGGTCTCTTGATGCAAATCTGGAAACTTCTCACATGGGTCAGCCTCGGAAAGTGTTACATTTTACCACAACACCACCATCCAACACTTCTCATTAATTTTTTGAATAATTTATTACTAATTTTTTCAAGGAGAAAAACGAAATGTCAAAGAGGTTAAGAAATTTTCCCAAGATCACATAGTGTGGTAGAACAGATCTGGGATTCCAGTTCCAATGTGCCAACTTCCAATGTGTTCTTTCCAATCTAGCAAAACGCTTCCTTAGATGGTTTAGTACGTTTTTGTTGTTGTTGTTCTCATTCTCTAGTTTTCCTTTTATGAGACTGGGGCGGGGG